>NC_090648.1:10316578-10581578 GCF_040937935.1 Hyperolius riggenbachi
GAGGGTCACACTGTAGTCACTTCCTATCTGAGTCAGGACTGAGTCAGCCACTTACATACCTGATATTTAACTCTTTCAGGCAGAGAAAGAAAAAAAGGAACACAGCATAATTATCTGTGTGCTAGGCACTGTACATACACATGTCTATCTCATTATGTCACATTTCAGTTGTGGTATCCTTTAAAGCATATCATCACATAACTTTATAACACAAACCTGTAAAACATATATCATCACTATACAAGAGCGCTCTTAAATGTTACCTATCAATGTCTGCCTGCAACTTTTTATTTTAGGAATCATACCGGAAACCATAACAACAGTGTATGGCTTGATGTTAAAGGATCACTATTGTGAAACAGAGTATTGTAAAATTTAAAATACATATACGAATATTGGTGGGTGGCACCCAAAAAAATAATAATAAATAATACTAATGAAGTAATTAAAAACTGTTTAAAGTGGATCCGAGATGAAAAACTAACTATAACAAGTAACTTGTCTATATATCTTATCTACATATTTTGATAGTTTACACAGCAAATCTAGCTGCAAACAGCTTCAATGGTTTACGATTATTTAATCTTGTGATACAATGAGGGCAGCCATGTTCTGTTTGTCACAGGGTGAGAACTGGAGATGTTATCAGCTTGCCTGTGTGTAAATTCAGTCCCCTCTCCTCCTCCCTCCTCCCCTCTGCCTCTGAAATCTCTGGCTAGTAACCTCCTCCTCCTCCTGCTCCCATAAGCCCTTGCTACTGCCAAGGCACTCTAAAAAGCTGTGGTCGAGGCTTTGTTTAGTTTATAGGGAATTTGAGTATTAAAACAAAACAAACAAAAATATTTGGCTTGAGAAATGCACTATAAACTATATGAAAGGAACATAATTATGCAATGAGTAAAAGTTTATCTCGGATCCACTTTAAAGGATAGGCGGATAGCGATCGGCTCAGAAGCACGCTGACCCCTGTCTACCCTGGGCTGCGTGTGCGCTCCATTACACCAAGCGTCACATGATTAGCATGTGACGATTGGTGTAGTGGAACGCACACGCAGCCCAGAGGAGACGGAGGGGTCAGCGTGCTTCTGAGCCGATCGCTATGCGCCGGCACTCCTCCCTTTCATTGGCCAATAACTTTATCACTATTTATCACAACAAAATGATCTATACCTTGGTTTTTTTTTTCGCCATCAATTAAGCTTTCTTTTGGTGGTACCTATTGCTAAGAATTATTTTAACTTAACTTAACGGGAATAATAGGAAAAAAATTGAGAAAATGTATTATTTTTCAGTTTTTGTGTCACGATCGGTGTAGCAGAGAGGGTCTGATTCTCGGTGATCTGCAGTATCACTGGGAATACAGATATATCTGATTATTGATGATCTGCAGTATCACCGATAATCCGATATAACGCTAACCTCTGAACACCTGAGTAGTGTGAGTGCTTGGTGCAACAGTAATACCGTGAGAACTAAGCCTCAGAAACTAGTGCCGTACAGTATGAAGTACTGCAGCAATACAGATTCCTTCCGAAGGCCTGGACACTCCCGGGGGAGGAGTCAGGCGGAGAATAGGAAGGACAGAACGTGAGTGACACCTAGGAGAGAGTGTCACTAACAGATCTGGGAACTGCCTCTAACAGTAAGGTCAGTTCTCGAAGTCGGGCAAGCCAGGTCGTAACACACGGACAGATACAGTACAGATTCAGAAAGCAGAGGCGGAGTCTAATAAACAAGCAGGGTTCGGCAACAGGGTATCAGAAATATCGAGGTACAGAATCAGGAATCAGATGCAGAGTCTAAGAGCGAGCCGAGGTTCGGCAACAGGGTATCAGAATGACAAGGTACAAGATCAGAATACAGAAGAATAATAACAAGCTTGGGGAACCCGAGAAGCGAGTTCTCAATGAATACAGGATGGGCCCTGAGGCAGCAAATACAGAGCTGGCCCTGTGGAGCAGGTGCCCAGCAAATACAGAGCTGGCCCTGGGGAGCAGGTGCCCAGCAAATACAGAGCTGGCCCTGGGGAGCAGGTGCCCAGAACATACAAGGCATGAACTATCTCCTAGCGATAGAGACAGTTCTCAGAGTCGGGAAGGCCCTGGGGAGCAGGTGCCCAGCGAATACAGAGCTGGCCCTGTGGAGCAGGTGCCCAGCACATACAGAGCTGGCCCTGTGGAGCAGGTGCCCAGAACATACAAGGCATGAACTATCTCCTAGCGATAGAGACAGTTCTCAGGGTGGGACGCGGAGTCAGCCGCCTAGCTCTTGGCACACGCGGCGGCTTTTCCGCGTTTCCTCACATTTTGGCCATTATAGTTTTAAAATAATGCGTGCTGCCATAATTAAAACCCACATATTTTATTTGCCTATTTTTCCAGGTTGTTACATTGCTTAAATTATATCTCTGTCACAATGTATGGCAACAATATTTTATTTGGAAATAAAGGTGTATTTTTTTCAGTTTCAGTTTTTTTTTTCCGTCACTATTTATAAGCACTTTTTTTTTGCAAATCTAACAGTAACATACCCTCATGACATACATATTGAAAAAGTTGAGTCCCTAGGGTAAGTATTTATGTTTTTTTATGTCATTTTTTTAATTAAAGTGTTTTATTTTGGTAACTATTGGAGGGGAGGTAAGGGGTTAATCAATGGGCATTTTATTTAATGGCATGCGTATGGGATGTATATGTAGGTGTAATTTTACTAGTTGGCCACTAGATGCCCCCCCCCCCCCCCCCCAGTTTATTTTGATTGTGTGTGTTGAACTGCATATAAGTATTAATACAGGAAGCAGCGCGTGTATACTTTCACTTTCACTTCTCATCAATGAAAACAGCATCTTTTTGATGCCAGTTTCATTGATCACAGGCATTCAGATCAATGAACCACTGATCTCCGGGCTAACGAGCGGTGACGTAAACAGGCGTGGAGGGTGCACAGGGAAGAGCGGAAGCGTGCACAGCAGTGGCCACAGGGGAGATACGTATATCTACACCCCTGGAGCTAAGATGAAGTCTCTGGGTGCCTAGATATACTATATAAAAAGAAATAACAACTGGTTAAGGAAGCCAAAACTCTGTCTTCCTCATTGACTCCAATGCATTTTCCTGAAATGAGCCAAAAACTCAGAACAGAATCTTCAAACCTATTTTTGCCAATGTTGGTCATCCCTAGTCATGCCACTTACTGTCCCTCAGTGGCAGGGGCATAACAATAGACCCTGCAAGGAATGCAGCCGCAGGGCGGCCCAGAACCAGCAGGGGGCCGTGTCCTGACAGTCTGACAACTAAGAGCAAGGAGAGAAAAAGCTTTCTGCTCTCTGCCCAATTGTTTTAATGCCTGCATATGCTCAGCTACTGATAAGGAATCATACATAGTTTTGCAGACAAAGACTTGTAGATTTGTTTTGGGGAGAGGGGGCCCCATCCAAAGTTTTGCAGGGGGGGGGGGGGGGCAGTGATTTTGAGTTATGCCTCTGCTCAGCGGTACTCAAAGCTGTATCACTTTTATAGTCATATGTCCCTATCATAGAGTAAGGCCAACCGATTAAATTATGTGTACATTTTTAGGCTGTAGGAGAAAAATAGTAATCAGGAAAATTACGCTAAATTTTGCATAATTACGGCTATATATGATCATTTTTGTAATTATGATTACTTTTGTGAGTACATTTTTGCAATCATGATAATTGTCATAATTATCTGCGGATAGTTGGCTGGGCTATGCGGATATCTGACCATTGAAATACTGTATGAGGTCCAGGATGTCCTGGAGCCAATCAGAGGGCTCCCAGCAGAAGCCCTAGCAACCAATCACAGCGGGGAACCCTGGCCAGCCCCACCTGACCTCATTGAGCCAGAGGCTGCCCAGCCTAAGCCCTGGCACCCAATCACAGAAAGGAACACTGGCCAGCCTCCCCCTGTATAATAAGAAGGGCTGCCATGACGAGACAGATCGTCCTGGCTTGCTGAATGCACACTGAGAGATGTTCCAGTGCTGTACACAGTTATAAACCTAAAGCTGGTCATTGATTAACCCCTTCACCATCACTACAGTATTCTTAAATTGTTAATTACCTTGATTGATGTCATAGTGTGACAGTGTGTGCTGCAGTGCTGCTGGGCGAAAGGGCTGTACACACAGTGATAAGCTGTTCAGTGATTAACCCCTTCACTATCACTACAGTATTTTTAAATCATTAATTAGCTTGATTTCATTATGTGACACTGTGACAGACAGTCACAGAGTGTGTGCTCATGCTCAGGGCTGCTGCAGCTGCTATGTGTCTGTGTGTGTGCTGTGCACAGACCACCAGGCCAGCTGCTGCCTGCTGGCCAGCTATTAGCCTTAGCTAGCCACAGTTTAGGTTAGGTTAGGGATTAGGGAATAGAAACACGTGCAAAGGGCAAAGTGCCAAGAACAAAGTGCCAAGTGCAAACATGTGCAAAGTACAAAGTGCCAAGTGCAAACATGTGCAAAAGTGCAAAGTGCCACGCACAAACACGTGCAAAGTGCCACGTGCAAAGTTCCACGTGCAAACACGTGCAAAGTGCAAACTGCCACGTACCAAGTGCAAAGTGCCATGTGCCACATGCAAACACGTGCAAAGTGCAAACTGCCACGTACCAAGTGCAAAGTGCCACGTGCCAAGTGCCACATGCCAAGTGCCACGTGCCAAGTGTTTGTGAGGTTCCTATACTGCCCTGGCATTTTAGGGGCCCTAAACCGTGAGGAGTAGTCTTGAAACCAAATGTCTCAAAATAACCTGTGAAATCCTAAAGGTACTCATTGGACTTTGGGCCCCTTAGTGCAGTTAGGGTGCAAAAAAGTGCCACACATGTGGTACCGCTGTACTCAGGAGAAGTAGTATAATGTGTTTTGGGGTGTATTTTTACACATACCCATGCTGAGTGGGAGAAATCTCTCTGTAAATGGACAATTGTGTGTAAAAAAATAATCACAAAATTGTCATTTACAGAGATATTTCTCCCACCCAGCATGGGTATGTGTAAAAATACACCCCAAAACACATTATACTACTCCTACTGAGTATGGCAATACCACATGTGTGGCACTTTTTTGCAGCCTAACTGCGCTAAGGGGCCCAAAGTCCAATGAGCACCTTTAGGCTTTACAGGGGTGCTTACAATTTAGCACCCCCCAAAATGCCAGGACAGTAAACACACCCCACAAATGACCCCATTTTGGAAAGTAGACACTTCAAGGTATTCGGAGAGGGGCATGGTTAGTCCGTGGCAGATTTCATTTTTTTTTGTCACAAGTTAGCAGAAATGGAAACTTTTTTTTTTTGGTCACAAAGTGTCATTTTCAACTAACGTGTGACAAAAAATAAAATCTTCTATGAACTCACCATGCCTCTCAGTGAATACTTTGTGATGTCTTCTTTCCAAAATGGGGTCATTTGGGGGGTATTTATACTATCCTGGAATTTTAGCACCTCATGAAACATGACAGGTGCTCAGAAAAGTCAGAGATGCTTCAAAATGAGAAAATTCACTTTTGGCACCATAGTTTGTAAACGCTATAACTTTTACCCAATCCAATAAATATACACTGAATGTTTTTTTTTTTTTTTATCAAAGACATGTAGCACAATAAATTAGGACAAAAATGTATACAGAAATTTTACTTTATTTGACAAATGTTATCACAGAAAGTAAAAATAATCATTTTTTTTGACAAAATTCATGTCTTTTTTGATTAATATAATAAAAACTAAAAATCACAGCAGCAATCAAATAGCACCAAAAAAAAAGCTGTATTAGTGACAAGAAAAGGAGGTAAAATTCATTTAGGTGGTAGGTTGTATGACTGAGCAATAAACCGTGAAAGCTGTAGTGGCCTGAATGGAAAAAAAGTGTCTGGTCCTTAAGGGGTGAAAAGACTGCGGTCCTTAAGTGGTTAAAAATCCCACCTGGGAGTAGATAAAAAGGAGAGAAGTTCACTGAGGCCTTGTTCACATTGCGTTCTATCCACGTTGGGCGGTTTTTGACGCATATGTTTTTTCCGATTCCCGGAGCTTGGGAGGGCGATTCGTTTTTGTGTTTAGCAGTTTTCAAAGCATTTTTTCTGAGTGGTTTTGTAATTCACTCCCTGACGCAAGTCAGGAAGAAAACTCTTTGACCCGGAAAAGTATAAATACAATGGGCTTGATTCACAAGAGGGTGGTAAGTAGTTTGCACGTCCAAAGCTGTTACTGATCGTGCATTAAGTTGGTGCGCCCGAAACGGCGCACCGTCCACGTGCAAAATAGCTTATCAGGCTGTTTTGCACGCGGACAGTGCAACATTGTGCGCGCACTGTGGGATGTTTCGCGCGCACAGCACAGCGGTAAACTTTCCACGTGCGAATGCTTGCGCACATATTAGCGCATGAAGCGCTCGTTTTCACGTCCTACGTGCTTTTCACTGGTGTGTTAACACTTAGCACCCTTTAGTGAATCGAGCCCAATGTATTTATTCTTAAAAACGCGAGCGAAATCGCCTTATTGCATGTTTTTTAAGCGTTCGCTGATTTTCCGATACCTTCCATTGAGGCGGAATCTCCCCAAAAATGGAAGATGCCTGCAGTGTGAAGAAGCCCTCTGGCAGGAAACACACTTGACTGCTTTCCAGGGGCATAGCAATAGGGGTTGCAGAGGTTGCGACCACATCGGGGCCCTCCCCTCAACTTCAGTATTAGCTCTCTATTGGTCCTATGCTCATAATAATCACCTCTATAGATGCTTTGCATAGTGGTAATCATTAACAAGCTATTCCCCATCCCCCTCTTGCACCTCAGACACTGTAGTTGCCATTGGCAGGTTTTGGTGCGACGTATCAAATTGTTATGTATAGAGTTCTTGGGGGCCCAATGTAAAACTTGCATCGGGGCCCACAGCTCCTTAGCTATGCCACTGCTGCTTTTGTAGGCAAGAACTCATGTTAATCAATGGGCTAGTTCACACTTAATATGTTGTTCACACGCAGAAAAAAAAAACTGACATTCTGCATGATGACTGTTTTGGGGTTGTTTTGCTGCATCTGGCACTAAGTGCCTTGAATTTGTGCAAGGCATCATAAAATCAGAGAATTACCTAAGGATTTTTGGTCGCACTGTAGAGCCCAGTGCCAGAAAGCTGTGTTTGCATCGAGATCTTGGGTCTTGCAGCAGGACAATGACCAAAACTATACATCAAAAAGCACCCAGAAATGGATGGCAACAAAACGTTGGAGAGTCCTGTAGAGATGGCCCAAACGCTTTGCCGGCGGAAAGTAGCCAGTGGATATCAGCTTTTCGTGGTCACGGTGGGTGGCAAGCACATGGCGTGTTCGACCCGCCTCCTATACATCATCATTTGGCTAAACTTTGACCCCTTACCTCACAGTCAGCAGGCACATGGCAGTAGGGATGATCGGAAAGAGCAAATTCCGTTCTGCCGGAATTCGCGGATTCCGCCAGCGCTGAATTCCGTCGCTATGAAAATTCCGCGGAATTCCAGATTCCAGCGGAAAAATTAAAATAATCGCAAAAGCAACCTTGTTTATGCTATATGGTAGCCCATAGACCCTTTTAACTGTTCCCTTAGTCCTTTTCTTCCTCCTTCCTCTCGGAGGGAGTAGGGTCTCGTCTTCCAGGGAATTGTAGCATTCCAAAAGCCGGCTTACATACCTTGGCCGGGAATTGACCCCAGGTCTGAGTGCTTGGTAGGTAGCTCTCTTCACCACTATACCACCACCAACACTACATGCTGAAGCCAGCCTAGCATGTACCATTATGATATATCCAAGAGAAAAATGAGCTTGCTTAAGGATTTGTAGGATGTCAAAAGCCAACTCACATTGGCCAGGAATAGAGCCCAGGCCTACTGCTCTGTAGGCTGCTATCCTAACCATTATACCACCAACACAACACACAACACACTACACACTACAATGATACATGCTGAAGCCAGCCTAGCATGTACCATTGTGATATATCCAAGAGAAAAATGAGCTTGTTTAGGGATTTGTAGGATGTCAAAAGCCAACTCACATTGGCCAGGAATCGAACCGTGGCCTACCACTTGGTAGGCTGCTATCCTAACCATTATACCACCAACACAACACACTACAATGCTTCATGCTGAAGCCAGCCTAGCATGTACCATTGTGATATATCCAAGAGAAAAATGAGCTTGCTTAGGGATTTGTAGGATGTCAAAAGCCAACTCACATACATTGGCTGGGAATCAAACCCAGGTCTACCACTTGGTAGGCTGCTATCCTAACCATTATACCACCAACACAACACACTACAATGCTACATGCTGAAGCCAGCCTAGCATGTACCATTGTGATATATCCAAGAGAAAAATTAGCTTGCTTAGGGATTTGTAGGATGTCAAAAGCCAACTCACATACATTGGCCAGAAATCATCAAAGCCCTAATGACACTTTCTCTTAAGGGGCTATGGCAGCCATAGCCCCTTAAGAGAAAGTGACATTAGGGCCTTGCTGTAACATAGATTGTAGTGTAACTATTTCAACTAATGTACCCTTCTTAAACTTGAAGATTGTATACAAATGTAAGCAGACTGCAGAGTGGCGCAGCAGGAGTGCGTGGAGCCCATAATCCAGAGGTTGATGGATCAAAACCAACCTCTGCTAGGCATGATTTCATTGTTGCACCTCGCTTTATAGCATGGGCAAAACGGTTTCCATAGCCCTGTAAGAGAAAGTGTAATAAGGGCCCTGTCTTAACATAGATATTACGGTAGCTAAGACTACTCCTGGGCCTTTCTTGTAGTTGAAGAGATGAGTGAACTGTGACACCACACAAAAAAAACAGAAGCTTCCCCATATTGGAGCATTGGATTTGGTAAAGTCTTAAGCCAATGTGTTGTAAAAGACACAAGTAAGCTTTAGGTTAGCAGGAATGGTTGCATGGCCACCTAGCTTTTCATCCTTCCCAGGCCAGCTAGGCTGGCTTCAGCCTGTAGTTCTGGTGGAATAGTGGTGAGCATAGCTGCCCTCCAAGCAGTTGACCTGGGTTTGATTCCTGGCCAATGTATGTGAGCTTGCTTTTGAAATCCTACAATTCCCTAAGCAAGCTCATTTTTCTCTTGGATATATCATAATGGTACATGTTAGGTTGGCTTCAGCATGTAGCATTGTAGTGTGTTGTGTTGGTGGTATAATGGTTAGGATAGCAGCCTACCAAGTGGTAGGCCTGGGTTCGATTCCTGGCCAATGTATATGAGTTGGCTTTTGACATCTTACAAATCCCTAAGCAAGCTCATTTTTCTCTTGGATATATCATAATGGTACATGCTAGGCTGTTGGTGGTGGTATAGTGGTGAGGAGAGCTGCCTACCAAGCACTAGACCTACAATAGCCTAACTAAGCTCTCCCTAGCAGAGTCTGTCTCCAGTCGCCGGCTAACCACTAGGGATGGTCGGAATGCCAATTTCCGATTCCGCGGTAAATCCGCATTCCGTCATGTACTGATTCCGCTTTCCGCTACCAATTTCCGCATTCCAATGCGGAATTTCCGCCGGAAATCGTGGAAATTCCGCCCGACTTTAACATCGATTTTCTCAAAAACTATAAGGTCTTTTTGAAAACTTTTTTTGCATCTTGTTCAGAAGATTCTGTTTAATAAACCCTGAAAATGTGGTGTTTCTAGGACTTACGGGGGCTTTGCTATTAACCGCTAAAGTCGGTGGATTTTTACTGTAATGCAGGAAATAGGCAGATGCAGATTTTCTGCATTTTACATTACAGTAAAAATCTGCCGACTTTAGCGGTTAATAGCAAAGCCCCCTTAAGTCCTAGAAACACCAACCGAATCTTTTGAACAAGATGCAAAAAAAAGTTTTCAAAAAGACCTTATAGTTTTTGAGAAAATCGATGTTAAATTCGGGTGGAATTTCCGAGATTTCCGGCGGAAATTTCCGCGATTTTCGGCGGAAATCCGCCTTCGGCCCTTGCATTACCGATTTCCGCATTCCGATGCGGAAATGCAATTTCTGATCGGAATTTCGGAAATTGCATTTCCACGGAATCCGAATGAGCATCCCTACTAACCACGTCTCCCGCAGCTGCCGCTGATGGGCGTTAGGCGGTCGTTCTGCACACCACTTTTCCGCTGCCCATTTGCTGTGGGCGGTCGGCAAGTGATTTAATTGCCTACACCTGTTACTTGCCCGCGGTAAGTTTAAAGGAGTTTAAAGGAGAATCACCTGCTTGAAACAATCAGATTTATTCACAATTTTGAAAGGGTGCCAATCATTTTGCCCAGCCCGTTTTTGGAGTTTTGTGTGACATTATATATTTGAAACTAAAAGGAAATAAATATGGCAGCTTCCATAGGTCTCACACTTTGGGTTACTTTTAAAACAGAGACTATTCCATATCCACTATTCCATCATGCTGCCACCATGCCACTGTTCTGCTATGCTGCCACCATGCCACTGTTCTGCTATGCTGCCACCATGCCACTGTTCTGCTATGCTGCCACCATGCCACTGTTCTGCTATGCTGCCACCATGCCACTGTTGTGCTATGCTGCCACCATGCCACTGTTTCACTGTACATGTCATTTGTCTCTCTCCCTCTAGATTGTAAGCCTTTGGGCAGGGTCCTCCTTCTTGTGTCTCCTACCTGATCATGCACCTCCATTACTGTACACCCATCCTATGGATCTGAGTGAACTCTTCTTGCCTAATCTCCATGCTCCATCCAGTGACTGACTAAGCATTACCTTGTACTCCTACTGTGCTGTGTGATCTCCATGCTCCCCTCCAGTGACTAAGCATTACCTTGTACTCATACTGTGCTGTGTGATCTCCATGCTCCCATCCAGTGACTAAGCATTACCTTGTACTCATACTGTGCTGTGTGATCTCCATGCTCCCATCCAGTGACTAAGCATTACCTTGTACTCATACTGTGCTGTGTGATCTCCATGCTTCATCCAGTGACTAAGCATTACCTTGTACTCATACTGTGCTGTGTGATCTCCATGCTCCCCTCCAGTGACTAAGCATTACCTTGTACTCATACTGTGCTGTGTGATCTCCATGCTCCCCTCCAGTGACTAAGCATTACCTTGTACTCATACTGTGCTGTGTGATCTCCATGCTCCATCCAGTGACTAAGCATTACCTTGTACTCATACTGTGCTGTGTGATCTCCATGCTCCCATCCAGTGACTAAGCATTACCTTGTACTCATACTGTGCTGTGTGATCTCCATGCTCCCCTCCAGTGACTAAGCATTACCTTGTACTCATACTGTGCTGTGTGATCTCCATGCTCCCCTCCAGTGACTAAGCATTACCTTGTACTCATACTGTGCTGTGTGATCTCCATGCTTCATCCAGTGACTAAGCATTACCTTGTACTCATACTGTGCTGTGTGATCTCCATGCTCCCCTCCAGTGACTAAGCATTACCTTGTACTCATACTGTGCTGTGTGATTTCCATGCTCCCATCCAGTGACTGACTAAGCATTACCTTGTACTCATACTGTGCTGTGTGATCTCCATGCTCCATCCAGTGACTAAGCATTACCTTGTACTCATACTGTGCAGTGTGATCTCCATGCTTCATCCAGTGACTAAGCATTACCTTGTACTCATACTGTGCTGTGTGATCTCCATGCTCCCCTCCAGTGACTAAGCATTACCTTGTACTCATACTGTGCTGTGTGATCTCCGTGCTCCCATCCAGTGACTAAGCATTACCTTGTACTCATACTGTGCTGTGTGATCTCCATGCTCCATCCAGTGACTAAGCATTACCTTGTACTCATACTGTGCTGTGTGATCTCCATGCTCCCCTCCAGTGACTCAGCATTACCTTGTACTCATACTGTGCTGTGTGATCCCCATGCTCCATCCAGTGACTAAGCATTACCTTGTACTCATACTGTGCTGTGTGATCTCCATGCTCCATCCAGTGACTAAGCATTACCTTGTACTCATACTGTGCTGTGTGATCTCCATGCTCCCATCCAGTGACTAAGCATTACCTTGTACTCATACTGTGCTGTGTGATCTCCATGCTCCATCCAGTGACTAAGCATTACCTTGTACTCATACTGTGCTGTGTGATCTCCATGCTCCCCTCCAGTGACTCAGCATTACCTTGTACTCATACTGTGCTGTGTGATCCCCATGCACCATCCAGTGACTAAGCATTACCTTGTACTCATACTGTGCTGTGTGATCTCCATGCTCCATCCAGTGACTAAGCATTACCTTGTACTCATACTGTGCTGTGTGATCTCCATGCTCCCATCCAGTGACTAAGCATTACCTTGTACTCATACTGTGCTGTGTGATCTCCATGCCCCATCCAGTGACTAAGCATTACCTTGTACTCATACTGTGCTGTGTGATCTCCATGCTCCATCCAGTGACTAAGCATTACCTTGTACTCATACTGTGCTGTGTGATCTCCATGCTCCCATCCAGTGACTAAGCATTCCCTTGTACTCATACTGTGCTGTGTGATCTCCATGCTCCCATCCAGTGACTAAGCATTCCCTTGTACTCATACTGTGCTGTGTGATCTCCATGCTCCCCTCCAGTGACTAAGCATTACCTTGTACTCATACTGTGCTGTGTGATCTCCATGCTCCCATCCAGTGACTAAGCATTCCCTTGTACTCATACTGTGCTGTGTGATCTCCATGCTCCCATCCAGTGACTAAGCATTCCCTTGTACTCATACTGTGCTGTGTGATCTCCATGCTCCATCCAGTGACTAAGCATTACCTTGTACTCATACTATGGTGTGTGATCTCCATGCTCCCCTCCAGTGACTAAGCATTACCTTGTACACATACTGTGCTGTGTGATCTCCATGCTCCATTCAGTGACTAAGCATTACCTTGTACTCATACTGTGCTGTGTGATCTCCATGCTCCCATCCAGTGACTAAGCATTACCTTGTACTCATACTGTGCTGTGTGATCTCCATGCTCCCCTCCAGTGACTAAGCATTACCTTGTACTCATACTGTGCTGTGTGATCTCCATGCTCCCCTCCAGTGACTAAGCATTACCTTGTACTCATACTGTGCTGTGTGATCTCCATGCTTCATCCAGTGACTAAGCATTACCTTGTACTCATACTGTGCTGTGTGATCTCCATGCTCCCCTCCAGTGACTAAGCATTACCTTGTACTCATACTGTGCTGTGTGATCTCCATGCTCCCATCCAGTGACTGACTAAGCATTACCTTGTACTCATACTGTGCTGTGTGATCTCCATGCTCCATCCAGTGACTAAGCATTACCTTGTACTCATACTGTGCAGTGTGATCTCCATGCTTCATCCAGTGACTAAGCATTACCTTGTACTCATACTGTGCTGTGTGATCTCCATGCTCCCCTCCAGTGACTAAGCATTACCTTGTACTCATACTGTGCTGTGTGATCTCCATGCTCCCATCCAGTGACTAAGCATTACCTTGTACTCATACTGTGCTGTGTGATCTCCATGCTCCATCCAGTGACTAAGCATTACCTTGTACTCATACTGTGCTGTGTGATCTCCATGCTCCCCTCCAGTGACTCAGCATTACCTTGTACTCATACTGTGCTGTGTGATCCCCATGCTCCATCCAGTGACTAAGCATTACCTTGTACTCATACTGTGCTGTGTGATCTCCATGCTCCATCCAGTGACTAAGCATTACCTTGTACTCATACTGTGCTGTGTGATCTCCATGCTCCCATCCAGTGACTAAGCATTACCTTGTACTCATACTGTGCTGTGTGATCTCCATGCTCCATCCAGTGACTAAGCATTACCTTGTACTCATACTGTGCTGTGTGATCTCCATGCTCCCCTCCAGTGACTCAGCATTACCTTGTACTCATACTGTGCTGTGTGATCCCCATGCTCCATCCAGTGACTAAGCATTACCTTGTACTCATACTGTGCTGTGTGATCTCCATGCTCCATCCAGTGACTAAGCATTACCTTGTACTCATACTGTGCTGTGTGATCTCCATGCTCCCATCCAGTGACTAAGCATTACCTTGTACTCATACTGTGCTGTGTGATCTCCATGCCCCATCCAGTGACTAAGCATTACCTTGTACTCATACTGTGCTGTGTGATCTCCATGCTCCATCCAGTGACTAAGCATTACCTTGTACTCATACTGTGCTGTGTGATCTCCATGCTCCCATCCAGTGACTAAGCATTCCCTTGTACTCATACTGTGCTGTGTGATCTCCATGCTCCCATCCAGTGACTAAGCATTCCCTTGTACTCATACTGTGCTGTGTGATCTCCATGCTCCCCTCCAGTGACTAAGCATTACCTTGTACTCATACTGTGCTGTGTGATCTCCATGCTCCCATCCAGTGACTAAGCATTCCCTTGTACTCATACTGTGCTGTGTGATCTCCATGCTCCCATCCAGTGACTAAGCATTCCC
Source organism: Hyperolius riggenbachi (assembly GCF_040937935.1). NCBI lineage: Eukaryota > Metazoa > Chordata > Amphibia > Anura > Hyperoliidae > Hyperolius > Hyperolius riggenbachi. Next base: position 10,331,023 of record NC_090648.1, read on the forward strand.
TTGTACTCATACTGTGCTGTGTGATCTCCATGCTCCATCCAGTGACTAAGCATTACCTTGTACTCATACTATGGTGTGTGATCTCCATGCTCCCCTCCAGTGACTAAGCATTACCTTGTACACATACTGTGCTGTGTGATCTCCATGCTCCATTCAGTGACTAAGCATTACCTTGTACTCATACTGTGCTGTGTGATCTCCATGCTCCATCCAGTGACTAAGCATTACCTTGTACTCATACTGTGCTGTGTGATCTCCATGCTCCATCCAGTGACTAAGCATTACCTTGTACTCATACTGTGCTGTGTGATCTCCATGCTACCATCCAGTGACTAAGCATTACCTTGTACTCATACTGTGCTGTGTGATCTCCATGCTCCATCCAGTGACTAAGCATTACCTTGTACTCATACTGTGCTGTGTGATCTCCATGCTCCCCTCCAGTGACTAAGCATTACCTTGTACTCATACTGTGCTGCGTGATCTCCATGCTCCCCTCCAGTGACTAAGCATTACCTTGTACTCATACTGTGCTGTGTGATCTCCATGCTCCCCTCCAGTGACTAAGCATTACCTTGTACTCATACTGTGCTGTGTGATCTCCATGCTCCCATCCAGTGACTAAGCATTACCTTGTACTCATACTGTGCTGTGTGATCTCCATGCTCCCCTCCAGTGACTAAGCATTACCTTGTACTCATACTGTGCTGCGTGATCTCCATGCTCCCCTTCAGTGACTAAGCATTACCTTGTACTCATACTGTGCTGTGTGATCTCCATGCTCCCCTCCAGTGACTAAGCATTACCTTGTACTCATACTGTGCTGTGTGATCTCCATGCTCCCATCCAGTGACTAAGCATTACCTTGTACTCATACTGTGCTGTGTGATCTCCATGCTCCCATCCAGTGACTAAGCATTGCCTGATACTCATACTGTGCTGTGTGATCTCCATGCTCCATCCAGTGACTAAGCATTACCTTGTACTCATACTGTGCTGTGTGATCCCCATGCTCCCCTCCAGTGACTAAGCATTACCTTGTACTCATACTGTGCTGTGTGATCTCCATGCTCCCATCCAGTGACTAAGCATTACCTTGTACTCATACTGTGCTGTGTGATCTGGTTTGCATGTATTCCTGTATTGTCATATTGCTGTATGTCACCCCTAAATAATGTCTGTAACCTTAATTAATGTCCAGTACTGCGTAATATGTTGGAGCTTTATAAATACAATAAATAAATAAATTGTTTCCTAATTCTAGAGCTAGAAAAAAATAGTTGTCACTGTTCATTTAAAGGAACCCTGAGCAGAGGCCTAAATTGAAAATCTGGACTCACCTAGGGCTTCATCCAGCCCCCCATATCCCACAAGGTCCCCGGCATACTTTTGGATCCTTCCATGGTCCCGCTTGTTGTTCCCGTAACCCGGCGACTTCGGCTGAGGTTGTGCATATGGGCACCAATCATTCTGGTCAGCATAAGCATCCTGCGCATGCAGGAGTCAGTCTTTAGAGAACCGCGCATGCACAGATTGCTTACAGTGACTGACGTGATGACGCACGGGGTGCCCTTTACCAGAGCCACCAGCGGGACCACGGAGAGGAGGAAGAGGATACCCCATGGGCTACCGAGGGCTGGAGGAAGAGGATACCCCATGGGCTACAGAGGGCTGGAGGAAGAGGATACCCCATGGGCTACAGAGGGCTGGAGGAAGAGGATACCCCATGGGCTACCGAGGGCTGGAGGAAGAGGATACCCCATGGGCTACAGAGGGCTGGAGGAAGAGGATACCCCATGGGCTACAGAGGGCTGGAGGAAGAGGATACCCCATGGGCTACAGAGGGCTGGGGGAAGAGGATACCCCATGGACTACAGAAGGCTGGAGGAAGAGGATACCCCATGGACTACAGAAGGCTGGAGGAAGAGGATACCCCATGGGCTACAGAGGGCTGGAGGAAGAGGATACCCCATGGGCTACAGAGGGCTGGAGGAAGAGGATACCCCATGGGCTACCGAGGGCTGGAGGAAGAGGATACCCCATGGGCTACAGAGGGCTGGGGGAAGAGGATACCCCATGGACTACAGAAGGCTGGAGGAAGAGGATACCCCATGGGCTACAGAGGGCTGGAGGAAGAGGATACCCCATGGGCTACAGAGGGCTGGAGGAAGAGGATACCCCATGGGCTACCGAGGGCTGGAGGAAGAGGATACCCCATGGGCTACAGAGGGCTGGAGGAAGAGGATACCCCATGGGCTACAGAGGGCTGGAGGAAGAGGATACCCCATGGGCTACAGAGGGCTGGGGGAAGAGGATACCCCATGGACTACAGAAGGCTGGAGGAAGAGGATACCCCATGGGCTACAGAGGGCTGGAGGAAGAGGATACCCCATGGGCTACAGAGGGCTGGAGGAATAGGATACCCCATGGGCTACAGAGGGCTGGAGGAAGAGGATACCCCATGGGCTACAGAGGGCTGGAGGAAGAGGATACCCCGTGGGCTACAGAGGGCTGGAGGAAGAGGATACCCCATGGGCTACAGAGGGCTGGAGGAAGAGGATACCCCATGGGCTACAGAGAGCTGGAGGAAGAGGATACCCCATGGGCTACAGAGGGCTGGAGGAAGAGGATACCCCATGGGCTACAGAGGGCTGGAGGAAGAGGATACCCCATGGGCTACAGAGGGCTGGAGAAAGTCCCAGGTAAGTCAAGATTTTCAATTTAAGCCTCTGATCAGGGTCCCTTTAACTGTAAGAACGCAACCAAAATCTTTAAATAAGCAGTTAACTCCTAAATATGATACATACTGCTGTGTGTAGATGTTGCAGCACAGAGATGACCATCTGGACAGGTCACATTTCTGTCTTCACAGTCTTCCCTGTGACAGTCAAAGCAGTACAGGGAGTGACCTAAAACATAAAAATCAAAGATACATTATCAATATTGCATATATGTGCTAGGCAAGCTGTCATGGCTGAAGCGAACACTGCAAATCCAGCGCAGGAGATTTGGGTGCAGCCGGCGCCACCATAGACCGTAATAGGAATTACGACTATAGTGGCGCACAGTGAGTAACGTCGGTGCCGTCAGAAGACGGAGCTGAAGTTACTTTTAAAACACTGTAATTCAGCTGGCAGCAAAAGCTAGAAGCCGAATTACATCATTCCCCACCAGGGTTGCTCTGATACCTCCAATCCCGATTCGAGTGATCACGAAATAAACTCCGCCCACTTTCAAATTGACTTGTGATCACAAAAGAATCACAAAGAAGTCCCTCCCTCTCCAGAGGTCTCATGAGGACTCCACAGGCTCTCACAGAGCTACACCACCAGGGAATATTTGTGCTGCAATCATCAGGGGTGCTCAGATACCCCTTTTTAAAATCCGAATTGGAACCAGTGGTGCTCAAATACCCCTTTTAAAAATTCGAATTTGGTCGAATTCGAATAGTAAATTATTCGAGGTCAGTCGAATATTCGAGTCGAATATTTTTTACTATTCGATTCGACCTCGGACTTCGAGCTCACTATTCGAGTCGGTATTCGAGCTCACTATTCGAGCTGACTATTCGAATTGGCCCAAAATAGCTTCCAACACTTGTTTTGAGGGTGAATGATGCAAGAAACATCTTTTTTTCCAAGTAACAACAGCAAGTGATTATGTGGGGATGTTCCTTTAAAAAAAAATGTGGAAAGAGAAGTTGTGTCCTTAATTTGGTTCAGTAGTGTAGTGTTACTGTATATACTTGTTCTTCTTCTTCTTTATCTTTCTTAATCTTCTTCTAGATCTTCTTCTTCTTCTTCTTCTTCTTCTTCATCATCTTCTTCTTCTTCTTCATCTTCATCTTCTTCATCTTCTTCTTCATCTTCTTCTTCTTCTTCTTCATCTTCTTCTTCTTCTTCATCTTCTTCATCTTCTTCATCTTCATCTTCTTCATCTTCATCTTCTTCATCTTCATCTTCTTCTTCATCTTCTTCATCTTCTTCATCTTCTTCATCTTCTTCTTCTTCTTCTTCATCTTCTTCTTCTTCTTCTTCATCTTCTTCATCTTCTTCTTCTTCTTCTTCATCTTCTTCATCATCTTCTTCTTCTTCTTCATCTTCATCTTCTTCATCTTCTTCTTCATCTTCTTCATCTTCTTCTTCATCTTCTTCTTCTTCATCTTCTTCTTCTTCATCTTCTTCTTCTTCTTCTTCATCTTCTTCATCATCTTCTTCTTCTTCTTCATCTTCATCTTCTTCATCTTCTTCTTCATCTTCTTCTTCTTCATCTTCTTCTTCTTCTTCATCTTCATCTTCTTCATCTTCATCTTCTTCTTCTTCATCTTCTTCTTCATCTTCTTCTTCATCTTCTCCTTCTCCTTCTTTTTCAATATCGTCTTCTTCTTCTTCTTCACGTATTTCTCTTTTCAAATTTTTTTTTAAAGAAATGCAGCTATTTTTGAGCGTAACAAATAGCTGGTGGGCGCACGCATGTTGGAAGCGCCATTGTATGTGCTCCCTGGCAGTGGAAACACAAAGACAGCAGGAGGTAAATTCAGCAGCAGGAGGAGGAGGATGAGTGTGTGGCAGCAGGCAGTCAATGAGGCAGGCAGCTCGCCGTGACATAATAGCCCTGGTACCTAGCGGTGATACCAGGGCTGTAAATAAACACAACAGGAGGTCCCAGACAGCGGTCGTGCAGCCCACATTGTGTCCAATACACAACTGGGACAACACAGTTTTCAACCCGGGCACCTCAGAAAAATTAAACCTTTTTTTTTTTTTATTGGTTTTTTTTGGTTTTGGTTTTACAACCAATATAGCTATTGTTTTGACGTAATAGCTGGTGGCAGAGTGGCAGCAGAAGGTAATTCTGTGTACCCTGGCAGTGGGAAACACAGACAGACAGCAGCAGCAGGAGGAATGGAGGAGCAGTGTGAGCAGCTATTGTTGTGACGTAATAGCTGGTGGCAGAGTGGCAGCAGACGGTAATTCTGTGTACCCTGGCAGTGGGAAACACAGACAGACAGCAGCAGCAGGAGGAATGGAGGAGCAGTGTGAGTGTGGCAGCAGGTAGGCAGCGTGACATAATAGCCCTGGTACCTAGCGGTGATACCAGGGCTGTAAATAAACACAACAGGAGGTCCCAGACAGCGGTCGTGCAGCCCACATTGTGTCCAATACACAACTGGGACAACACAGTTTTCAACCCGGGCACCTCAGAAAAATTAAACCTTTTTTTTTTTTTATTGGTTTTTTTTGGTTTTGGTTTTACAACCAATATAGCTATTGTTTTGACGTAATAGCTGGTGGCAGAGTGGCAGCAGAAGGTAATTCTGTGTACCCTGGCAGTGGGAAACACAGACAGACAGCAGCAGCAGGAGGAATGGAGGAGCAGTGTGAGCAGCTATTGTTGTGACGTAATAGCTGGTGGCAGAGTGGCAGCAGACGGTAATTCTGTGTACCCTGGCAGTGGGAAACACAGACAGACAGCAGCAGCAGGAGGAATGGAGGAGCAGTGTGAGTGTGGCAGCAGGTAGGCAGCGTGACATAATAGCCCTGGTACCTAGCGGTGATACCAGGGCTGTAAATAAACACAACAGGAGGTCCCAGACAGCGGTCGTGCAGCCCACATTGTGTCCAATACACAACTGGGACAACACAGTTTTCAACCCGGGCACCTCAGAAAAATTAAACCTTTTTTTTTTTTTATTGGTTTTTTTTGGTTTTGGTTTTACAACCAATATAGCTATTGTTTTGACGTAATAGCTGGTGGCAGAGTGGCAGCAGAAGGTAATTCTGTGTACCCTGGCAGTGGGAAACACAGACAGACAGCAGCAGCAGGAGGAATGGAGGAGCAGTGTGAGCAGCTATTGTTGTGACGTAATAGCTGGTGGCAGAGTGGCAGCAGACGGTAATTCTGTGTACCCTGGCAGTGGGAAACACAGACAGACAGCAGCAGCAGGAGGAATGGAGGAGCAGTGTGAGTGTGGCAGCAGGTAGGCAGCGTGACATAATAGCCCTGGTACCTAGCGGTGATACCAGGGCTGTAAATAAACACAACAGGAGGTCCCAGACAGCGGTCGTGCAGCCCACATTGTGTCCAATACACAACTGGGACAACACAGTTTTCAACCCGGGCACCTCAGAAAAATTAAACCTTTTTTTTTTTTTATTGGTTTTTTTTGGTTTTGGTTTTACAACCAATATAGCTATTGTTTTGACGTAATAGCTGGTGGCAGAGTGGCAGCAGAAGGTAATTCTGTGTACCCTGGCAGTGGGAAACACAGACAGACAGCAGAAGGGCAGTACACAGCAGCAGCCCACTGTAGGTGTGAAATGTGTGGCTGCAGGCGACGTAATAGTCAAAGTGAACCAGGCTGGCTTAGTGAGCAGGAGCCAGGAGGTGGTAAAGGGTGGTAAGGCACATTAACGATGGTACTAAGTTCCGGCAGCCAGTTCATGTCCCCCTCTCGCCGACAACAGGGGCCAGGAACTCGCCTTCCACCCACGCCTGGTTCATCTTGAGAAACGTCAGTCTGTCCACAGACTTGTGAGACAGACGTGAGCGTTTCTCGGTGACCACGCCACCAGCTGCACTGAAGCAGCGCTCGGACAGCACGCTGGAAGGGGGGCAGGACAGCACTTCCAGGGCGTACTGCGCCAGCTCGCTCCAGATCTCCATGCGCTTGACCCAATACTCCATGGGATCAACAGGGGCATCGCTGTCAAGCCCGCTGTAGGACCCCATGTAGTCAGCCACCATGCGGGTCAGGCGCTGGCTGTGACCGGAGGAGGATGCTGCTGCATGCATCTCCTCTCTAGTCACTGCTGCCGGAGCCTCTACAGTCCTGTAGAGCTCGTGGCTGAGAGACAGCAGGTCTGTGGGGCGCTTGCTGCTGCTGGATGCAGGCACCTGCTGCTGCCTCTGTGCTGGCTGCTGGACAGTGGGGGTGGAAGGCTGGGGGAAGGCTTCCTCCAAGCGCTCAACAAGGGCCTGCTGCAAGCTCCTTATTTGTTGCGCTGGGTCTCCTCCTGCAGGCGGCAGGAACTGGCTCAACTTCCCCTTGAGGCGTGGGTCCAACATCATGCTGATCCAGATGTCCTCCCTCTGCTTCATCTGGATCACCCTGGGGTCCCTGCGCAGGCACGTCAGCATGTGCGCTGCCATTGGGAAGAGGCGGGCCACGTCTGCTGGCACATCGACGTCAGTGCTGTCCTCCTCATCCTCCTCCTCTGCTGCCTCATCCTCTCTCCACCCCCGCACCAACTCAGCTGCACTGCGCTGATCCCCCTCATCAGCAGCCAGGTCAGGGACCTCCACCAAGTCCTCCTCCTCCTCCCCCTCAGAGGTGGACTGTGCAGCTGCTTGCCGCTCCTGCTGGTCCAAGGCTGCCGCTCCCTGTGCCAGCAAAGCATCGAGTGCCCTGTTCAGCAGAGAAACCAGGGGCACCCACTCGCAGACCATAGCATGGTCCCTGCTCACCATGTTTGTGGCCTGCAGGAAGGGAGCCAGCACTAAGCACACCTGCTGCATGTGCCTCCAGTCATCATCGGGGACGATGGACGGGATGTTGCTGGTCTTGTCCCTTCTCTGAGCTGCGGAAACAGTGGCCAGGGCAAGGTAGTGGTTGACAGCGTGCTTCTGTTCAACCAGACGCTCCAACATCGCCAGGGTGGAGTTCCAGCGAGTCGGAACGTCAATGATCAGCCGATGGCGTGGCAGATCCAGCTCCTTTTGCACGTCTTCCAGGCTCGCACAGGCTGCAGCCGAGCGCCGGAAGTGACGCACAACGTTCCTTGCCGTTTCCAGCAGCTCGTCCATCCCCTGGTAGGTGCGCAGGAACTTCTGCACCACCAGGTTCAGCACGTGGGCAAGACAGGGGATGTGGGTCAGGTTTCCCCTGTCTATGGCAGCAACCAGATTGGCCCCATTGTCGGACACCACCTCTCCGACTCTGAGGCCTCTGGGGGTCAGCCAAATCCGCTCCTGCTCCTGGAGTTTGGCCAACACGTGGGCTGCCGTCAGCTTGGTCTTGCCAAGGCTGACCAAGTGCAGCAGCGCTTGGCAGTGGCGGGCCTTCACACTGCTGCTGAGGCGGGGGGTTTGGCCAGGTGTGGCGGAGGATGGCAGAGGATCGGAGGAACCCGCTGCAGTTCCCCTGACCCTGCGGGGTGGCACCACCCACTGTGTTGCTGCTGCTGCTGTGCCCGCTGCTGCTCTCCCATCCTCACCCCCTTCCACCAAGCTGACCCAGTGGACAGTGAAGGACAGGTAGCGGCCTGTCCCGAAGCGGCTGCTCCAGGAGTCCATGGTGACGTGGACCCTTTCACCAACCGCGTGCTCCAGCCCTCGCTCCACATTGGCCATCACAAAGCGGTGCAGTGCAGGAATGGCCTTGCGGGCGAAGAAGTGTCTGCTGGGGAGCTGCCAGTCTGGGGCTGCACAAGCAAGCAGCGCCCGCATGTCGCTCCCCTCCTGCACGAGCGTGTACGGCAGGAGTTGGGAGCACATGGCCCGTGCCAGCAAGCCGTTCAGCTGCCGCACGCGACGGCTGCTGGGAGGCAGAGCCCTAACCACCCCCTGGAAGGACTCGCTCAAAAGGCTCTGGCGTGCCTTTTTGCTGGCACGGGAATCAGCAGACGGAGCAGAGGAGGCCACTGAGGACTGGCTGCCAGAACAGGCCTCAGTGTCGGCGGCAGGAGTTGCAGAGGGGGGAGGAGCAGGGCGTTTCCGCACTCCTGCTGGTGCTGCTGGAGGAGCAGGAGGGCGGGTGGCTGCTGTTGCTGCTGCTGCTGCTGAAGGCTGTGCAGTGATGGGATTGGTGCCACTGCCAGCACCAGATGCCTTCAGCCTCTGGAACTCCTCATGCTGGTGGAAGTGTTTCGCAGAAAGGTGGTTGATCAGCGAGCTGGTGCTGAACTTCAAGGGGTCTGCACCTCTGCTCAACTTCCGCTGACAGTGGTTGCAAGTGGCGTACTTGCTGTACACTGTGGGCATGGTGAAAAACCGCCAGATTGGTGACAAAAACATCCCCCTACGGCATGGAAGCGCTGCTGCCTGTTTCCCTGTGGTGGTTGGGGGGGGGGGGGGGGGTCTTGGGTGCGGCTGGTGGTGGTACTGGCTGATGCTGCTGCTGCTGCTGCTGAGCCTGAGACACCAGCAGGCTGTGGGACGCTGCCAATGCTTGCAATGATGCGCCTCCTTGCAAGGCCCACAACCGCATCCTCCTCCTCCTCCTCAGAGCTGCTGAGGACGACATCCTCTGGATGTGTTGGCACCCAGTCTCTGTCTGTCACCGGGTCATCATCATCATGCCCCTCCTGAAACATGTCCTGCTCTGATGATGACCCCCCAAACTCCTCTGCTGATGCATGGATGGGACGCTTGACTGTCGCCACAGTCTTGCTGTCCAATCCCTCCTCCCCCAAAGTGCCCATCAGCATCTCCTCCTCCAAATCGCCAACAACAGCATTCAATTGACTCATCATGCCTGGGGTCAAAAGAGTGCTGAGTGACAGGTCGGCGACTGACGGTGAACTGGCCTCCTCCCCAGGCCCTGCTGGGCGGCTGCTGCGAACAGGGGTGGTGGTGGTGAGGGTGGAGGCCTCGGATGCAGAGCTGATGGCGGGCTGCTCATCCTCCGTCATGAGTTGCACCACAGTGTCTGCATCCTTTTCCTCAATGGGACGTTTCCGACCCGGCTGGAGGAAAATGGGAGCAGGTGCTACACGCTGCTGCTGCTGTGTCTCTGCAGCGTGAGTTGCAGATGCTCCTCCTGGGCGGCGCCCAAGGCGTCCACGGCCAGTGGCTATGGGAGGAATGTTAGCCACTGACGCTGCTGCTGCTGCTGCGGAACTGTGCATGGTGGCGCGCCCGCGGCCGCGGCTTGCCACAATGCTGCTCCCTCTCTTCCTGATTCCCTTGCTGCCCTTCCCCTTGCCCAAACCGCGCTGGCTGCCACTTCCAGACATCTTCAATGTTTTGGGCGTATAGACAAAAGTTTTGTAAAAGGGCGGGTGAAAAGTGGGGTACTTTAATGGAGTGGGTTGGTTGGTGAGGTGACTGAGTGAGTGTCCCCTAGTACAGTAAGTAAGTATTAACAGTCAGGAAGTACAACTAGCAGTTACAATAATCAGTAGTAGTAATCACAAGTAAATTTAGTGTGTGTACACTCAGACAGTGAGTGCACGCACGCAGGAGCTAGTAGCCTATGGACACAGTGACTGAGTGTCCTAGACTCCTAGTACGGTAAGAGTAAGTAAGTAGTAACAGTAAGTAGAACTAACTAATAACAATAATCAATCAGCGATCAGAAGGAAATGGAGTGTGGGTGGTGTGTGTGTACACTCAGACAGTGAGTGCACGCACGCAGGAGCTAGTAGCCTATGGACACAGTGACTGAGTGTCCTAGACTCCTAGTACAGTAAGAGTAAGTAAGTAGTAACAGTAAGTAGAACTAACTAATAACAATAATCAATCAGCGATCAGAAGGAAATGGAGTGTGGGTGGTGTGTGTACACTCAGACAGTGAGTGCACGCACGCAGGAGCTAGTAGCCTATGGACACAGTGACTGGGTGTCCTAGACTCCTAGTACAGTAAGAGTAAGTAAGTAGTAACAGTAAGTAGTAGAACTAACTAATAACAATAATCAATCAGCGATCAGAAGGAAATGGAGTGTGGGTGGTGTGTGTACACTCAGACAGTGAGTGCACGCACGCAGGAGCTAGTAGCCTATGGACACAGTGACTGAGTGTCCTAGACTCCTAGTACAGTAAGTAGTAACAGTAAGTAGTAGAACTAACTAATAACAATAATCAATCAGCGATCAGAAGGAAATGGAGTGTGGGTGGTGTGTGTACACTCAGACAGTGAGTGCACGCACGCAGGAGCTAGTAGCCTATGGACACAGTGACTGAGTGTCCTAGACTCCTAGTACAGTAAGTAGTAACAGTAAGTAGTAGAACTAACTAATAACAATAATCAATCAGCGATCAGAAGGAAATGGAGTGTGGGTGGTGTGTGTACACTCAGACAGTGAGTGCACGCACGCAGGAGCTAGTAGCCTATGGACACAGTGACTGAGTGTCCTAGACTCCTAGTACAGTAAGAGTAAGTAAGTAGTAACAGTAAGTAGAACTAACTAATAACAATAATCAATCAGCGATCAGAAGGAAATGGAGTGTGGGTGGTGTGTGTACACTCAGACAGTGAGTGCACGCACGCAGGAGCTAGTAGCCTATGGACACAGTGACTGGGTGTCCTAGACTCCTAGTACAGTAAGAGTAAGTAAGTAGTAACAGTAAGTAGTAGAACTAACTAATAACAATAATCAATCAGCGATCAGAAGGAAATGGAGTGTGGGTGGTGTGTGTACACTCAGACAGTGAGTGCACGCACGCAGGAGCTAGTAGCCTATGGACACAGTGACTGAGTGTCCTAGACTCCTAGTACAGTAAGTAGTAACAGTAAGTAGTAGAACTAACTAATAACAATAATCAATCAGCGATCAGAAGGAAATGGAGTGTGGGTGGTGTGTGTACACTCAGACAGTGAGTGCACGCACGCAGGAGCTAGTAGCCTATGGACACAGTGACTGAGTGTCCTAGACTCCTAGTACAGTAAGAGTAAGTAAGTAGTAACAGTAAGTAGAACTAACTAATAACAATAATCAATCAGCGATCAGAAGGAAATGGAGTGTGGGTGGTGTGTGTACACTCAGACAGTGAGTGCACGCACGCAGGAGCTAGTAGCCTATGGACACAGTGACTGGGTGTCCTAGACTCCTAGTACAGTAAGAGTAAGTAAGTAGTAACAGTAAGTAGTAGAACTAACTAATAACAATAATCAATCAGCGATCAGAAGGAAATGGAGTGTGGGTGGTGTGTGTACACTCAGACAGTGAGTGCACGCACGCAGGAGCTAGTAGCCTATGGACACAGTGACTGAGTGTCCTAGACTCCTAGTACAGTAAGTAGTAACAGTAAGTAGTAGAACTAACTAATAACAATAATCAATCAGCGATCAGAAGGAAATGGAGTGTGGGTGGTGTGTGTACACTCAGACAGTGAGTGCACGCACGCAGGAGCTAGTAGCCTATGGACACAGTGACTGAGTGTCCTAGACTCCTAGTACAGTAAGAGTAAGTAAGTAGTAACAGTAAGTAGAACTAACTAATAACAATAATCAATCAGCGATCAGAAGGAAATGGAGTGTGGGTGGTGTGTGTACACTCAGACAGTGAGTGCACGCACGCAGGAGCTAGTAGCCTATGGACACAGTGACTGGGTGTCCTAGACTCCTAGTACAGTAAGAGTAAGTAAGTAGTAACAGTAAGTAGTAGAACTAACTAATAACAATAATCAATCAGCGATCAGAAGGAAATGGAGTGTGGGTGGTGTGTGTACACTCAGACAGTGAGTGCACGCACGCAGGAGCTAGTAGCCTATGGACACAGTGACTGAGTGTCCTAGACTCCTAGTACAGTAAGTAGTAACAGTAAGTAGTAGAACTAACTAATAACAATAATCAATCAGCGATCAGAAGGAAATGGAGTGTGGGTGGTGTGTGTACACTCAGACAGTGAGTGCACGCACGCAGGAGCTAGTAGCCTATGGACACAGTGACTGAGTGTCCTAGACTCCTAGTACAGTAAGAGTAAGTAAGTAGTAACAGTAAGTAGAACTAACTAATAACAATAATCAATCAGCGATCAGAAGGAAATGGAGTGTGGGTGTGTGTACACTCAGACAGTGAGTGCACGCACGCAGGAGCTAGTAGCCTATGAACACAGTGACTGAGTGTCCTAGACTCCTAGTACAGTAAGAGTAAGTAGTAACAGTAAGTAGAACTAACTAATTACAATAATCAATCAGCGATCAGAAGGAAATAGAGTGTGTGTTGTGTGTGTACACTCAGACAGTGAGTGCGCACACGCAGGAGCTAGTAGCCTATATGAACAGTGACAGTGAGTGTCCCTACGGGTACAGTAAGAGTAAGTAGTAAGTAAGTACAACTAACAATAATCAATCAGTAATCAGAAGGAAATAGAGTGTGTGTACACACAGACAGTGAGTGAGTGCACACACGCAGGAGCTAGCTAGTAGCCTATAAACAGTGACAGTCAGTGAGTGTCCTACTCCTAGTACAGTATAACTACAATACTATTAGTAAAGGACAGCAGAAATACTGGTATAGATGATGAGAGAAATAAACAGAGGACAGCTGCCCACAGAGGCAAGGCCCCCCTGAGGCCTAAACCTGTAAGCTTGCAGCAGCTGCCTGTCTCTAATGTAACACACAAGCTACTAACTAAAATACAATGTCTATCTAAATAACAACAATACAGGTGTATATGGCAGGTGTAGGTGAGCAAAAACGCTAGGTAAATGAACACAATAGAGCACTTGCTAAGCCAAAGCACAAAGGAGCAGATCTCTCTCTGTACAAGTCTCAGGCAAGCATGGAAAACCCGAACATGGCGGCCGCTATTTATAGGGTAGGGGCTGGCCAGGGTCCCCCTCTGTGATTGGCTGCCGTCAGAGGGCCTGGGAGCCCTCTGATTGGCTCTAAGCACATCAATCTGGGCTATGACGCTATTCGAGCTCGGTACCGAGCTCGAATAGCGCCGGTTTGCTCGAATAGCTCGAATAGTGAATGGGCTATTCGAGTGTTCTCGAATAGCCCATTCGAATAGCTACAGCTATTCGGAGCTCGAATACCGAGCTCGAATAGCTGAAAAAGAGCTCGAATATTCGAGCTACTCGAATATTCGAGCTCTGCTGAGCACCACTAATTGGAACCGGATACCCAGATATCCGGATTGAATCCGAACGTTCTGGTATCCGTGTACATGCGGATATCCGAACGCATTATACGGGATATCCGGGCAGATTCGGATATCCGGAGAGAAAACCGGAAGTGGCCTTTAAATTGCTTCCAAAACATTTTTTAGGGTAAATGAGGCATGTAGCATCATGTTTTTTTAAAGGGAAACTCTAATTGATTATGTGGGGAGTTAAAATACAAAAAAAATGGCTGTAAATTAACATCAGGACTAGGTTCCAGACAGCGGTCGTGCAACCCACATTGTGTCCAAAGTCACAACTGGGACATGGCAGTTTTCAGCCCAGACACCGCCAACAAATTACACATCAATTGTGTTTTGGGTTAAATATAGGTGGTATCAGCACAGCAGCAGTGGCCTGTGGCACCCTGGTGGGGTGAGCAGCACAGGCAGCAGGAGCAGGGCAATGCAGCAGCAGCAGGTGTAACGTGTGCCAGGAGCATGCCGGACGTGGCACGTGTACGTGGCATGTAGCGTTGCTACCACGGGGCGGCTTTAAAAAAATTGCAAACCAGGCGGCTTAGTTAGTAATAGTTAACAATCAGGAGGAGCCAGGAGGTTGTGTGGTGGTGTGGTAAGGGGTGGTAAGGCAGACATAGTGATTCCCAGCCACTTCATGTTCCCCTCTTACCAACAACAGGGATAGACTCGCCCAACAGGATCTGGCGGCGTTTTTTCCTTACACGGGAAGCGGTGTAGGGAGCAGAGGAGGCCACTGAGGACTGGCTGCCTGAACAGGCCTGTGTCGGCAGGAGTGGCAGAGGGGATTCTGGTGCTCCGAGTCTGACCACTGCCAGTGCCAGCTTGTTGCAGCCAGATGATGTGGGGTACCTGTACTTTATTAAAATCGTGTCAAAAACCTGAACGGTTCTTGCCTTTTTCATGATTGCTAACTCAGTAAAGGACCAGCCTTTAAAGAGACTCTGAAGCGAGAATAATTCTCGCTTCAGAACTCATAGTTAGCAGGGGTACGTGTGCCCCTGCTAAAACGCCGCTATCCCTTCCCCCCCAACCCCCAACCCCCCCCCCCCCCCCCCCCCCCGCAAAATCAACAACCAAATTGGTCGTAGATTTTGCTGCTCCGAGAGGCAGGGCTAACGGCTGCAGCCCTGCCTCACAGCGCGTCTATCAGCGGCGCATCGCCGCCTCTCCCCCGCCCCTCTCAGTGAAGGAAGACTGAGAGGGGCGGGGGAGAGGTGGAGGTACGCGTCTAATAGACGCGCATGAGGCAGGGCTGTGGCGGTTAGCCCTGCCCCAATGCGGCGCGCTCCCCGGTTGAACGGAGGGGATTTGGGGGTGAAGGGACCCCTGTTAAGCCACGGGAGAGCGGCGTTTTAGCAGGGGCACACATGCCCCTGCTATCTATGAGGTCTGAAGCGAGATTTATTCTCGCTTCAGACTCTCTTTAAAGCGTTGCTATTATATAAATCCGGCATAGCGGGATCTGAACCCTCTATAACAGTAATTATAGATTGACGGTATACCTTGAAATAAATCAGAGCACTCAGTATATGATTTCATATAAAAAAAATTGTATTTACTTATCATACAGCATATATACAAAATATGAACAGTTCCAAGTAGTGTTTCCTTCTAACAGTATTCCATCTCATCAAGGATTTATAGCCAAACGATCATCAATCTTCTAAGTACATTCAAAAAAGAATATAACAGTTGTGTTCTGTAGAATAAGATCAAAAGTAGTCTCATCTGTATCAATAGCTGTGTATATAATAGCTGTGTAAAACTTGTAGTAATCTTCTCAAAGAAATGGCATAAAAATAGCTTCTAAAAAAACTTCTTGCTAACATCTTAACAAAACTTAATGCTGAAAAATTAATAAAGTAAATCACCAGAATATTAAGCATATTTCCCCTTCTCTGTCATCTCTTCAGCATCTAGAACCACTTGTGGGAAGGTAGCTTCTGCCTCATGTGTCTTCTCAGGAAATTGTTGGGCTTCTGCAAACTATGAGCTTTCAGCTCCTACTTTTATAGGGGTTGGATGCAATATGGCTGCCTGATCTGGACTTTCCCTGTATCCCAGGTTCTGATTGGCTAAAGCTTCATTGCGTCAACTCGCTATCTTTGACATTTAAAATAACCATAACACTTTTTTGCTTTGAATACCAGAATCTACATAGGTTTGCAATGTTTACACATTCTAATCAGGTCATTTCTGATGCAAATAATTAAAAATGGACGTCACCAGCCATCTTGGCTGCTGGCTGCCCCAGACATTGAGACTAAACAATGTCTATCATGATGCATTTCTGATAATATCTCCTTCTGCTAATTAGTTTTTGGAATGTGTCTGTACTTTCCCAGGTCAGGTTGACACTATAACACTGTACACAGATCTGTAAGAGCCTTCAGCAATTTTAGGCTTATTTAAGCATACAGGGCTTCCAATATACTCATTTAAATATAAAGCTTATTAAATAATTCTTCTTAAAACAATTAATCATATAAGAAATAATTGCATATTAAATCTTAATAATATAAAATCATGTTCTATATATTTGTCTTTCTTATAAAATAAATATAATAATGTCCACCGGCAGAGGTCAGCATCTCATCATGTAATAACAATCTATATTAATTTTAATTTTATAAGACTATGAAACAGCCAGGTGGCATCATTGAATCATCTTTAACTAATTGGGAAATTTTATCTTTTCTTGCTGGCTGTAACAACCTTCAATCAAAGGAACATGTAAACAATTGTCTAGCTTACAAGTTAAAATAACCTTATAAAAGTTTCACTGTCTCTATCACTGGCAGAATCCAGTTTACATGTAATTCAAAGTAATACATTCTTTAATTTAGGGTTTAACAATAACTATTTCTTTCTTTTGAAGGACTGTATTGATTATTAATTAAATTGATAATATTTATGTGTAGTTAATGAGCAAATATGATTGCTGCAGTAATGTGAGTTTAACTTGCTTCCAGTCAGTCTTTCCACAATACGCTTATCTTGACCTTGGCATTTGAAAGATGCATCTAACAAACAAGAATGTTTTGACTTCTTGTAGCTAGAATAATCTTATAGGCCTCACAGCCTGGAAAATGCTGAGATGTCACAGAGAAATATAAAGTACTCTAACTTTACAGTTCACAATGAAATTTTGCATAGAACATTAAAACTTAAAACATACATATGACAGCTTTTCCTGCATAAATAAAACCGCTACAATTCTGACAATCGGGGTTGGACATTAAACAGTGCACACTAACTGTCTAACTGTCACACTGACGCTGCTCAGCACAGCAGCACTGCAGTAATCTGTAGTAAGCTAACACAGTACTACTCTAACAACTAACTAGCACTACAGTACTAACTACACAATAACACAGTAATCATATTCCCTAACCTATACTGTAGCTTAGGCTAATAGCAGCCCAGCAGGACCTAGTAGCTGCTGCAGCACAAAGTCTGACTGTCACTGAATGAAATCAAGCTAGCTATCTAATAAACAATAGAACAATAGTGTGGTGAAGGTGTTTAGCACTGAAAAGCTTTAGGTTTATCACTGTATACAGCACTTGCTAGGCCAGCAGCACTGGAGCATGTCTCTCAGTGAGAAGTCATAAGCAAGGACGAGATCTCTCATCATGGCACCCCTCCTTAATATACGGGGGGGGGGGCATGGTTCCCTTCTGTGATTGGGTGCTAGGACTTAGGCTGGGAGCCCTCTGATTGGCTCAATGAGGTCAGGAGGGGCTGGCTAGGGTTCCCTTCTGTGATTAGTTGCTAGGGCTTAGGCTGGGAGCCCTCTGATTGGCTCAATGATGTCATGGACGTCATGTCCTTAGTTACAGTATTCAGATTCGGATATCTTTATTTTTTCATTTTTGGGTGTAAGATTGAATTAAAAATTAAGGAAAATGTGACACATATCTTCTAAATGCAGGTGCAACATTTTTGTGGCTAGCAGTGCCTCAGAATGGTTCAAGACCTCTGCCAAGAGGTCAGATGTTATAAAGGTCAGGGAGACATGCTGCTCTGAGTCTTCTCACTGTAACATTGTAGCAAACAAATCTGCAGAGTCATGCAGAAGGACGTCTTACCACCAGACTCTTAAAGTGGACCTGTCAGCCATACTATCTCAGAAAAAAACGCACATATATAAGTAGCTAAATACTTGCTCTACTTACATAACATATATATTGCACTGTCCACGTTTTAATATTAGTGATTTTTCTATAGTAAAAAAGAGAAAATCTTTCTTAGGATTTTCCCTTTTGTCTGTGTCTATCTTGAAACCAATCCTGACATAATTTCTTACTTTCTCTGTGTATCTTTGCTCACCCTCGTCCCAGTCTTCAGACACTCCCACCCAGCTCTGTAGTAGAAAGTACATTGAGAAATATCGGCCAATCAGAGAGGAACAGAGGTGTGGGAGGGAAAAACAGGAGGGAAAGAGGCTTCAGCCAATCAGGCTGCATTAGTTAAGTCTGAGGAGAAAGTAAAGCCGAAAAAAAGGAAAACCCACCATGCCCTGCAACTTCCTTTGTGCAGCAGATGTATGAAATAAGAGCCACGGAAACTGGGGAATTATGTTTTATGGAGAAGAAAAATAAAAGTGATTTTTAACTTTTGGATTGCCTGGTTAGCATCCTTATTACTTGTTTACCAGATACAAATAAAGAATTGATTTTTGATTTTATGCCCGACAGTTACTCTTTAAGGTGCCCATACATTAGACGATGTATGGGAAGATTGACCAAGACATGGATCTCTCTCTGACCAAATCTGATCAGACAGGCATCTGTTGATTGTCCATACACCAGCAGACTGATTCCCGAGAGATTTTAGTATGACGTGGGATGTCACACATGCGCCCACGTGCAGTATGTCGGCAACCACGTGGGGTATGTGTATGGGGAAGAGTGCGGAGACAGCAGCGGATACGGACAGACACCAAGAGGTAAAGTATTCCACGATGGTCTGAGCCATGCTTATGCGCTTTGAGTCCTACGGGAGAAAATCGCTTTACAAATGTTATTTGTTGTTGTTGTTATTCATGAACGGTGGACATATTTTTCACTATGGGGGACAGCACTGGGGGTTCAGTCAGGTTCATTGCTCATCCATATATTGCACGTCACTACTGCTGCGTACTCGATCGCGGCCTGAGATTTTGCAGCTTGTCTGATTGATACATGTGACCAATTTTGGCCTGAAGTTGGCAGCATCATGATCTGGCATGATCTTTGTGGCGCCAATTTTATTCCAACTCAATTATTATTATTAAATTGGATTGTAGATCGGCCACCAAGTCAACTAAAGGCACGTACACACACCATACTTCGGCCAACGACGGGTCTGCCAGACCCTCCTACTGGGCAGACATTCAGCCAACAGTAGCACATGTGTACGCGCTGTCAGCAGTCTGATAAGGCTGTTTCTGAACGATCCACTCAGCGGATCATTCAGAAACAGCCTTATCAGTCTGGCAAAGCGCGTACACACGTGTTACTGTCGGCTGAACGTCTTCCCAGCAGGAGGGTCTGGCAGACCCGTCGTTGGCGGAAGTATGGCATGTCTACGTGCCTTAAAGAGGAACTCCAGCCTAAACAAACATACTGTCATTAAGTTACATTATTTATGTTAATTAAAATAGATAGGTAATATAATCTCTTACCAACCCTGTTTTAAAAGAACAGGCAAATGTTTGATTTCATGATGGCAGCCATCTTTTTGGTTGAAAGGAGGTGACAGGGAGCATGAGACACAGTTCCAACTGTCCTGTGTCCTGAGCACCTCTCCCAGTTGCTAGGCAACGTGAATAACAACATAGGAAATCCCATCATGCTCTGCACAGCATCAGGGAAAAAAAGCCCGGGCTTTTTTTCTTTGATGGGTGGAGTTTAGTTAAAAATTAAGCTAAAAATGATGCTTTGGTAAGAAAAACAAAGTTCTGATACTGTGAAACTGTTAAAGAAACACCAAGCCTTTTCAGTTCTGCTGATTAGATTTTTAGTCCGGAGGTTCACTTTAATGTATGGGCACCTTTTATTTCCAATAGATAGATGATTGCTAGTTTGATAATAGATAGATAGATAGATAGATAGATAGATAGATAAATAGATAGACACATAAATTATAATAGACACATCTTATGAATGACGTCTTGTACTTACCTCCCATGACAGAAGTTAGTAGAATATATAGATATAGAATGGACATCACTGTAAATAATTCTCTGCTTGTAGTCACACAGCAATTTCCCACGCGTCAGTCTTACTGGCTCGCTTAGCCTTCTATGTTTGAAGATCCACAAAATCAGTAATATATTAATATGTGTGTCCAACATAAAGAAACTGTAAGGGGCGATGGCAAGATGTATAACACGTAAGATTTCCATAATTGCAGCAATAGCACATATTGTACGCTGATCTCCTGCATAGACAGCTATGGACATATTTACATTTGTACTCCAGCTTTGCATATAAGTATCATGGTGGGGTTTACATGTCATGCCATCAGCACGTATTTATGAGCTCTTACTTTTCGCACCTAGTGAGTATTTCCATACTGGTTTACACCTGCAGCTCCTAATGCAAATAACAACTAGCAGCGTGAAAACATTGTACTATCTTGTGACAACATGTAAGGACATCATTTTGGACACTTTTGGAGACACTTAAAATGTACCTGTGCCACAAAAGCAGGGCCGGTTCTAAAATGTTTGCTGCCTAAGACAAACTTGTGAGAATCTCCCCCCACCCCCTGATTTGCACCCAGACATTTTCACACTCACTATAAGTAGGTAGCCAGGTATAGCTGCCCCCTGTATAGAATAGTCAGGTATAGTTGCCACGTTATACAGTAGGTAGCTAGTGTAGTTGCCCCCAGTTTCTTCCAGTATAGTTGCTCCAGTATAGGTAGTATAATTGCCTACCCCCCACCCCCACCCATATACGTAGCATAATTACCCCAGTATAAGTAGCTAGTATAGTTGCCCCAGTACAGGTAGTATATTTGCCCTCATATAGGCAGCATAATTGCCCCCCATATAATTGTCCTCCCTCTCAACCTTAGACAGTTCCTTGGTGTCTACTGGTCCTTCCTCCCCATAGAGTTTCCTGGTGTCTAGTGCCCCCCCTCCTTCCCCTACACAGTTCCTTGGTGTCTAGTGGCCCCCTTCTCTTCGCTATACAGTTCCCTGGTGTCAAGTGCCCCCCCCCCTCCTTCCCCTATACAGTTCTCTGGTGTCCAGTGGCCCCTTCCTTACCCTCCTCTTTTATGGTTCCCTGGTGAATAGTGGCCCCCTTTCTCCACTATACAGTTCCCTTTTGTCTATTACCCCTCCCCTATACAGATCCCTGGTGTCTAGTGGCCCCCTCCTTCCCCTCTACTGCTCCCTGGTGTCTAGTGGCCCCCTTCTCTCTTTGGTACAGTTCCCTGGTGTCAAGAGACACCTGGTGGCTGGAAGGTGTAATGGTTAAGGGCTCTGCCTCTGACGCAGGAGACCAAGGTTCGAATCTCAGCTCTGCCTGTTTAGTAAGCCAGCACCTATTCAGTAGGAGACCTTTGGCAAGTCTTCCTAACACTGCTACTGCCTATAGAGCGCATCCTAGTGGCTGCAGCTCTGGTGCTTTGAGTCCGCCAGGAGAAAAGTGTGATATAAATGTTATTTGTCTTGTCTCTCCTTTCATCATGTGGCTTCATACTTTCAGTGCTAACCATATAGGCTTAGTGCTCAGGGCCAAATATAATGCAAAGTGGAAAAAAACCTTGCGGGCCAGAACCAGAATTGACATGTTTTCTATAGATAGTCCAGAGGCTTACTGATCCATCCACAAGCCCACCATTAGAGAGTTCCAGATACAAACCCAATCGCAATCTCAGATCTGCACACAATCTTCTGTTGTCCTCCTCTAAAATCACCTCCTCACATTCACACTTACAAGATTTTGCATGCGCTTCACCCCTTCTTTGGAATGCCCTCCCACAACACATCCGTCACTCGCCAACCTTTGCTACTTTTAAACGCTCTGTAAAAACTCATTTGTTCCGACAAGCATATGCGCTACCTTAGGCCACTTCCCTTTGTCCTAAGACCAAATTGCACTTGTACTAGATATCCTAAAACACACTGCCTTTATATATTTTATTGTATACTCCCCCTCCTCTTGTTTCCCCCATTCCCTTTAGATTGGAAGCTCACAAGGGCAGGGCTCTCTCCCCATTTTGTGTCTTGGAAATCATTATACATTTTATTCATCATGTTACTTTTATCACTGTCATTACCAATTCTGTATTTTGTTTCAATAAGTCTTTATTGAGGGTTTAAAGAGACACTGAAGCGAGACTAAATCTCGCTTCAGCTCTCATATATAGCAGGGGCACGTGTGCCCCTGCTAAAACGCCGCTATCCCGCGGATAAACGAGGGTCCCTGACCCCACAACCCACCCCCCGCAAAAGTTGGTCGCAAAGGTTGGTCGTAAAATATGCTTCCTAGAGGCAGGGCTAACGGCTGCAGCCCTGCCTCTCAGCGCGTCTATCAGACGCGCATCGCCGCCTCTCCCCCGCCCCTCTCAGTGAAGGAAGACTGAGAGGGACGGGGGAGAGGCGGAGATACGCGCTGACAGACGCGCGTGGGGCAGGGCTGCGGCGGTTAGCCCTGCCCCATGCGGAAGCGCTCCCCCGCATTACGGAGGGGATTTGGGGGGACAGGGACCCCCGTTAAGCCGCGGGATAGCAGCGTTTTAGCAGGGGCACACGTGCCACTGCTATATATGAGGTCTGAAGCGAGATCTATTCTCGCTTCAGACTCTCTTTAAACAGTAAAAAGAAAGATACAAAACAGGCAATTCAATTCTAGCAGCTTACTTGCGCGCAAATGTACATATACATATCACATTGGTCCAGCAAAGATAGCAACATTGAGTAAAGTCAGTATGCTACATTGAATTGCAGAGAAAATGCTAATTAACGAAATATGACTAGATAGATTAGTTCTTACTTATAGATAAACTTCAAGCGTATTGATAGTGCATACTGTAGTAACTGCTAGAGGCAAGAGTTATTAGGTATATATGTATATAGCAGAGGCTAATAAGGGAAGGGGGAGGAATAGATAAGCTAGTCTTCAAGAATAGTTGATTGAGGGAACAATAATGGCCAGTTTTGTACTTGTGGGGTGAAGAGGGATAGTTTTCCTTCTCTTACATGGAAGCATTTTTTCGCATGCAGGTGGAAATCAGTTTTTGTCAGGATGTTAGTAATTGAAGGACAATCGGGAGAGAGCCAATGGGCAGTTAATGCTGACCTAGTGGTGATGAGCAAGTGGAAGATTATAAACTTATATTGTTTTGGGAGCATGTGTGCATCTAGGTGGAGTAGGGCTAGGCCTGGTGTTAAATTACTCGAGAATGAAGGCAGTCGATTTATGATGCGTTCAATTTGTTTCCACAATGGGCGGATCTTAGGACAGAACCACATGATATGTGGAAGAGAACCTTCGAAACCACAGCCTCTCCAACAGAGAGGGGATGTGTTAGATTGAAATTTTGATAACTTGGTTGGAGTGTAAAACCATTGGCAACGTAACTTAACCCCCTTGGCGGTATGAAAAATACCGCCAGGGGGCAGCGCAGCAGTTTTTTTTTTAATTATTTTTTTTTTAAATCATGTAGCGAGCCGAGGGCTCGCTACATGATAGCCGCTGCTCAGCGGCATCCCCCCAGCCCCGCCGATCGCCTCCGGCGATAGGCGATCAGGAAATCCCGTTCAAAGAACGGGATTTCCTGGAGGGCTTCCCCCGTCGCCATGGCGACGGGGCGGAATGACGTCACCGACGTCAGCGACGTCGGGACGTCATTGGGAGACCCGATCCACCCCTCGGCGCTGCCTGGCACTGATTGGCCAGGCAGCGCTCGGGGTCTGGGGGGGGGGGGGGCGCGCGCCGCACCGGATAGCGGCGATCGGGCGCGCGGCGGCGGCGATCGGGGTGCTGGCGCAGCTAGCAAAGTGCTAGCTGCGTCCAGCAAAAAAAAAAATTAAGTAAATCGGCCCAGCAGGGCCTGAGCGGCACCCTCCGGCGGCTTACCCCGTGTCACACACGGGGTTACCGCTAAGGAGGTTAAGGTAATTGTCCCAGTGGCTGGAGCAGTGCGAGATTTTCCTCATCTCTCTAGCGGCTCTATTCCAATCATCTAGGGAGGCAGTGATGTTTAAGGATCTATTCCAAGAGGAAAGTTGCCAATGTGAGTCAAGGCGTAGCGCTGAATTGATATGCGAGTATAGGTGGGATACTCTTATTCGAATGGGGTGTGAGCTATTAAGAGAAGTCACAATATCTCTGGGAAGGAGTTTTAGGCAGGGAGGAATTTTAAAAGAAAATCTCTAATCTGAAGATATTTATAAAAAACCCCTGCTAGGGATACTGAAAGACTGTTGCAGATCTGAAAAGGTCTTAATGGTGTTTTTGTTGAGTAGGTCTTGGATATAGGCTATCCCTTGAGTTTCCCCCCATGATAGGTTCAGGTCTGGGATTTTTAGAGGTAAAATAGAAATGGGGATTTTGAGGTGAGTATTGGAGTCTTTTTGGTGAAAAATATCGCAGAATCTATGCCATTCTATGGCCATATTTCTACAGATGGGGTAATGGCATATGTCTCCTTTTTTCCGCGGGTTGAAGGAAGTTAGATAAGTCAGGAAGGGGTGACCTTGGAGGAAGGATCTTTAAATTTTTATCCAGAGTTTATCGGGAGGTTGGCGCTAGTGTTGGGCGAACAGTGTTCGCCACTGTTCGGGTTCTGCAGAACATCACCCTGTTCGGGTGATGTTCGAGTTCGGCCGAACACCTGATGGTGTTCGGCCTTTTAAGTTTGGGTTCGCCCCGAACTACTAAATGGCCGCGAACAGGGCCGAACAGGGCCCCTGTTCGGCCGAACAGGGCCCTGTTCGGCCGAATACTGCCCCCCTATGGGGTCGCAGGCATAAGGGGGGAGCATGCCCCGATCGTGGGGGGGGTCGGAAATTCCCCCCACCCCCTCCGCTAGCGCTCCCCCCTCTGCCCGCTTCCCCATACAAAAGTTTAATGAAGTAAAACAGTACCGATCCGGTGCGGTGGTAGTGGCTGGGTGGCTGGCAGTGGGCGGCACTGTTTAGTGAGTGACTGAGGAGGAGGAGTCCGGAGAGTGACGCGTTGAGGGAGGCCGGGCAGCGGGCGGTTCAGCAGTAGTACCGTACTACTGCTGAACCGCCCGCTGCCCGGCCTCCCTCAACGCGTCACTCTCCGGACTCCTCCTCCTCAGTCACTCACTAAACAGTGCCGCCCACTGCCAGCCACCCACTACCACCGGACCGGTACTTCCTGAAACGTTTGTATGGGGAAGCGGGCAGAGGTGGGAGCGCTAGCGGAGGGGGTGGGGGGAATTTCCGACCCCCCCGCGATCGGGGCATGCTCCCCCCTTATGCCTGAGACCCCATAGGGCCCCCAAAAGCGGGATGTTCGGGGAGTTCGGGGTTCGGCCCGAACATGCCGAACATCGCGGCCATGTTCGGCGAACTTTCCCGAACCTGAACATCCAGGTGTTCGCCCAACACTAGTTGGCGCCAGGCCGTTATAGCCTGTTCAACTATTGTTGCTCTATAATAAGAAGTTAGGGAAGGAAGGCCGAGACCACCAAATTTCTGATGTAGGGTTAAGATACTGTTAGAGAACCTTGGTCGTCGACTGGCCCAAATAAACTTGTTAATAATTGCTTGTAACCTGCGTAGAAAGGTTATAGGAACTGCAATAGGTAAATTTCTAAACAGGTATTGGAAGAGCGGAAGGATAAACATTTTAAAAGCAGCCGTTCTCTCGATCCATGAAAATTCCTGTTTGGAAATTGTTTGTAGGAGGGGGGGGGGGAGTTTGGAAAGCCATGGCGTGTAGTTAGCTTTAAAGAGTTGGGATATAGAAGGAGTTAATTCTATTCTTAGGTAGCGTATGGAGCGGTCAGACCAGGAGAAAGATGAGAGAGAGTTGAGTGGGGTAATTTGTGTAGGTGTTAGGTTTATGGGCATAATCACTGACTTAGATTTGTTTAATTTATAATATGATACGCGGGAGAATAATGCTAGTGTATCCTTGACTCTAGATAAGGACTTGGAGGGGTTGGTTAATGTTAGTATAATATCGTCTGCGAATAGGCCGAGCTTAAATTGGTCTTTCCCGATTGTGACACCTGAGATAAGTGGATCTTCTCTAATTAATTGGGCAAGGGGTTCGAGGGATAGGGTAAATATTAAAGGAGATAGGGGGCAGCCTTGTCTGGTTCCATTTGTGATGTTGAATGGTATGGATCTGAAACCATCGTTTGTGACTACTGCAGAGGGGTTGGAATATAATGCTAGAATTGTATTAAGTAAAAAGCCAGAGATACCAAAGCGCTCTAGAGCCTCTCTTAAATAGCACCAATTGACCCTGTCGAACGCCTTCTCTGCATCCAAAGAAAGGAAGAGAGAAGGCGTCCGACAGGTCCCATCGTTGTGTAGCAGGCCGAGGATCCTTCTTGTCCCGTCGCTCATGAGTCTTCCCTTAACGAAACCCACCTGGTCAGGGTTGATCAGTGAAGGCAAGATGGGGGTGTAACGATCGGTGTCAGCAACCAGAGAGAGAATCTGATCCTTGGCGATCCGCAGTATCCCCAAGAATACAGATATACCTGATTATTGAGGATCTGCGGAATCGTCAATAATCAGATATGTCTAACCTCTAGACACCTGGGAGAGTGTAAGTGTTTGGTGCAACAGTAACAACTCTGAGTGAAGACCACCAGAGGAGCTGGCGGCCTGACTCCCGAGGAATTCACCCCTGACTGTGGGTGATATTCCTGTAGCCTGTGGACCCCTGAGCGAGGAACCGAGGCTGGGACGCAGGAAGCCCTGCTACTAATATAAGGTCTTGCCCTGAACTGGGCTAACGTAGTACAGTAGTAGCACAATCCTAGTCTTGGGTGTGAGATCCGTATTCACAACACCCTGGAACTAGTCTGGAGCATAACATAAATGATAATACAATTCCCTTGTCTTGGGTGTGAGTTCCGTGATCATCAACACCCTGGAACTAGTCTGGAGTATAACATAAATGATAATACAATTCCCTAGTCTTGGGTGTGAGTTCCGTGATCATCAACACCCTGGAATTAGTCTGGAATATAACACAAAGACAATACAGTTCCCTAGTCTTGGGTGTGAGTTCCGTGATCATCAACACCCTGAAACTAGTCTGGAATATAACACAAAGACAATACAGTTCCCTAGTCTTGGGTGTGAGTTCCGTGATCATCAACACCCTGGAACTAGTCTAACAAATAATACAATTCAATTAGTACTTTGAGCTATCAACAGAAACTGGCTAAGTGTGAACTCCTAGGTCCACCTAGTTCAAACACACTGTAAGGATCTGACTATGGTCTGAGTGCCTTCACGTAAGTGTTAGCAATGGCAGACAACCAGCAACTGACAAGCAGCAGAATATATAGTTGCTGGACTCTGCCGTCCCGCCCGAGCCATTCAGCCAATCATGAGTCCTGCAGGAATCAGCTGATCTTCCTGATCAGCTGACACTTCCCCTGCTGGTATAAAGGTCCTGAGTTCAGGCCCGCGCGCGCGTAGCTCTCCATCTGCCTATGTGCACTAACAGACCCAGCCACACCAAACGCACGCTGCTGCATACAAACCGCCGCGTTGGACGCGGAAACAGCCGCTTTGCTGTCAGGACATGCGGCGGCTTTTCCGCATTCCACCATACTACCAGACGCGTGTCTATGCGTGCAAACCGCCGCGTTAGACGCGGAGTCAGCCGCCTTGCTCTTGGCACAGGCGGCGGCTTTTCCGCGTTTTCTCACAGGGGGCCAGTCTATTGGCCAGTACTTTGGTGAGGAGTTTTAAGTCTGTGTTGAGGAGCGATATGGGTCTGTAGCTACTTGGATTTAGGTGGTATTTTCCTTGTTTATGGATAGTGGTAATTGTTGCAGATAAGAATTCAGGAGGTAGGGCATTTAGTGAAGATATTTCGTTGAAAGTATTTGTTAGAGGAGTTACAAGGAGTTTTGAGAAGGTAAGGTAGTACTTATTAATAAATCCGTCTGGGCCGGGAGCTTTGCTGGGTTTCAAGAGTTTTATAGCTGATAGGATTTCTGAGTCAGTGAAAGGCTTATTAATAAGTCGAGACTGTTCTGGTGATATAGAGGGTAAATTAACTGTGTCAAGGAAGGCTCCAATCTCTTGGGGGGTAGGTTGGTGGGTGTCAGGGCAAAGGTGTAGGTTATATAATTTGCTATAATAGTCTGCCATAGCATTAGCTATATCTTGGAGGTGGTGTTGGACAATATTTGAATGTGGGCGAGTTAATTGGGTGATTTTCTGTTTAATTCTCACACCTTTTATTTTTAAAACCATTTTTTTGCTTGCTTTATTAGAGTCTGAGTAGTACGAGTACCTGAGTATTGAGAGCCATCTATCATAATCCTGAAATAGCAGGTTCCTGAGGTTATGCCTTAATGATTCGAGAAGCTTACGGGATTGGGGGTTGGAGAGAAGAGAAGGGTCCTGTTCTAAAGTAGAGATATTTAGCAGAAGGTCATCGAGGTGTTTCCTCCTTTGTTTATTATGGAAAGAGGAGATTTTTATACAGATTCCTCGAATATATGCCTTATGGGCAAGCCATTGGTTTAGTTTAGAAGTATCAGGGGCAGAATTGCGTTGAAAGTAGGATTGGATTCTCTGTGACGGATTGCGGAGAAACCGCCACGCCTTCTGACAGTGAGGCGGCGGTGTCCACGCACAGAGCGGTGGTTTCCTCGCAGCAACATGCGTCTAGTTTGGCTGGACCCAGTAGTGCACACAGATGGAGAGCTACGCGCGCGCGCCGCAAGACAGCCTCTTTATACCAATAGGAGAAGGGTCAGCTGATCATGGCGATCAGCTGATCCCAGCTCAGCGGTTGATTGGTTGATGGGAGCTGGGTGGCGCTGGAGAGCGCTTCACTATATATATCTCTTGCTGTTCAGTTGCTGGTTGTCTGGCGTTGCGAATTCCTATGTGTTAGCACTCAGACCTTAGTCAGATCCTTCAGTGTGGTGGAACCAGGTGGACCTGGGAATCCACACTTAGCCAGTTTACTGTGAATCATCTGTGTTATTCTCTAGCATAGTTCCAGGGTGTAGAGACCACGGACCTCACACCCCAGACTAGGAATACTGTGTATCATCTGTGTTATTCCTTAGACCAGTTCCAGGGTGTAGAGACCACAGACCTCACACCCAGACTAGGGAACTTGTGTTATCATTCTGTTATACATCAGACTAGTTCCAGGGTGTAGAGACCACGGACCTCACACCCAGACTAGGGAACTTGTGTTATCATTCTGTTATACATCAGACTAGTTCCCGGGTGTAGAGACCACGGACCTCACACCCAGACTAGGCATTGTTTGATATCTGTTATGACGTATTGCTTTCCTGACCACTACTCTGATCACTGATTCGGTACCTTGCACTTCTGATATTCCATTGCCAAACCCTGCTTGCCTTGGATACCGAATCAGCTTCCTGTTTTTGTACTTTATCTGTCAGTGTGTTGCTGACCCGGCCTGCCCGACCTTTCTGGCTGTCACCAACCCCTTGGATGCTCAGCCCTCCTGCAGGGGTCCTCTGCTTTCCAGAGGGGGCACTGCTGCAAAACCAGTCAGGGTCTCCTTCTCCTGGAGTCCTTGACTGCAGTAGAGTCTGTCTCTACTTATTGGACCACCTGCTACCCCGGTGGTCCCATTCACACTGTTACACCAAACACTTACACGCTTCAGGTGTCTAGAGGTTAGCAATATATCTGTATTATCGGTGATTCTGCAGATCATCAACAATCAGGTATATATCTGTATTGTTGGTGATACTGCAGATCACCAATAGTCAGATTCTCTCTGCGTGTTGACACCAATCGTTACAGAACGCCAGACCAAACCAATATGGACGCACTTAGCAGTCGTCTTGACACACTCACCACCTCGGTGGAAAATCTCATCAGAGTGATGGACGGTCAGCAGGCCCAGATTTCTGCTATATCTGGGTCACTACAAGTCCTTCAGACGACTGTAAATTCAGTGCGATACCCTCCGGTTACAGACTTTAGAATGTCTGTACCAGAAAAGTTTTCTGGCCATAGATCTGACTTTCAGAATTTTAAGAATCGTGTGATGTCATATTTTGAACTGAGGCCTAACCTGTCAGGAACAGAGGCACAGAGAGTTGTCTTTATTAAGACCTTACTCTCAGGAGATGCTCAAACTTGGGCGTATAACTTAGAGTCAGGGCATGAAGCACTCAGGTCAGTTGAGGAGTTTTTTAAGTCCATGGCCATAATCTATCATGATCCAGACATTTTCTCTACCGCGGAGCGGAAGTTGAAAACATTACGCCAGGGCAAGGATCCTGTGGAGGTTTATGCAGCAGAGTTCAGGAAATGGTCGGTATCGGCCAGGTGGGGGGCTTTTTCATTTTCTGGATTGTTTCCTATCAGGGTTATCAGACGCAGTCTCTGGTTTGATGTTGGGATATCCTGAACCTAAAACCATTGAGGAAGCAATCTCTTTGGCAGTGCGAGTTGATCTTAACGCGGGCAGAGCAGAATCGCAGGAAAACGGAGCAGCTCTGTTTGTACTGTGCAGAGGAGGGTCATAGAGTGCAGAATTGCCCCAGGAAGTCGGGAAACGCTGCCGCCTAGGAGTAGTCAGAGGTAATACCCTAGGCGTGCAGTCTTTACCTCTACATGACAATCGTCTGCTACTTCCCAGTTCTGTCACATGGGAAGGTCAGACTGTTTCCACTGAAGCTTTCATTGATTCCGGTTCAGCGGCTAATTTTATTGATTATGATTTTGCTAAAAAAATTGGGAATACCCATGCTCCCTTTGGATCAACCATTCCGGGTCACTGCTGTGGATGACTCTCCTCTGCAGAGTAGGCACCCTTTATCTCGTACTCCAAATTTGCAACTCACGGTGGGGATTTTACATGGGGAAAGTCTGCAATTTCTGGTTCTGCATATGGCAACCTCTACCATCATTCTTGGCATGCCCTGGTTACAAATTCACTCGCCTTAGATCGACTGGGTTTCAGGTCAGCTAACGAGCTGGTCATCCCATTGCTATCATCATTGTTTAGCGAAAGTAACCATGGGTAATACCAACATTCAGGTTGAAGGTGTACCAAAACAATACGCAGAATTTGCCGACGTCTTCTGTCCTAAGTCAGCGGACAAGCTTCCCCCCCACCGTACCTTTGATTGTCCCATTGATCTGAGATCTGGTTGTATGCCACCCAGGGGTCATCTTTATAACCTATCTCGGCCAGAGAAGCTAGCTATGCAGGAATACATCAGGGAAAACTTGGCGAAAGGGTTCATCCGTCCCTCTCGCTCACCAGCAGGGGCAGGTTTCTTTTTTGTAAAGAAAAAAGACGGAGGCCTCCGTCCTTGTATTGATTATCGAGGCCTGAATAAGATCACAGTGAAAAACCGCTACCCTTTGCCGTTGATTGACGATTTGTTCACGCAGGTGACCAATCCCAAGTTTTTTTCCAAGCTAGATCTCAGGGGTGCATACAATCTAGTCCGTATCAGAGATGGTGACGAATGGAAGACGGCCTTCAACACGCCCGACGGGCATTACGAGTACTTGGTGATGCCCTTCGGGTTGTGCAACGCACCGGCCGTCTTCTAGGAGTTAATCAATGAGGTGTTCAGGGAAGTGTTGGGGAAGTTTGTTCTGGTTTACTTGGACGATATACTGATCTTTTCGTCCAGTCTCTCTGAACATCGCCAGCATGTCAGATGGGTTTTGAAGAAGTTAAGACAGAATCGACTTTATGCCAAACTGGAGAAATGCCTTTTCGAGGTAGAGTCAGTAGCCTTCTTGGGGTACATTATCTCCTATTCTGGTCTCTCGATGGACCCAGGGAAAGTTTCTGCTGTTCTGGAGTGGCCTCAGCCTGTGGGGCTGAAAGCACTTCAGAGATTCCTGAGGTTTGCTAATTACTACAGAAGGTTCATTAAGGGGTACTCCACCATCGTTTACCCTCTCACCAGTCTCACCAGGAAAGGGGCTGACACTCACCACTGGTCACCAGAAGCTCATGCGGCCTTTTCGACACTAAAGAAACTGTTTTGTTCTGCCTGAGGCATGTTGATGTCGCCTTTCCCTTCATTGTAGAGGTTGAGGCCTCAGAGGTGGGGGTGGGATATGTGTTGACTCAGAGGTCAGGTTTGCAGGGCAAGTTGCATCCATGTGCTTACTTTTCTCGCAGATTTTCACCCGCCGAGAAAAACTATGACATCGGCAACCAGGAGCTCCTAGCCATCAAATTAGCGTTTGAGGAATGGCGACACTGGTTGGAGGGTGCAGAACATATTATCACAGTTTATACAGATCACAAAAATTTGAAGTATATTGAGGGGGCTAAGAGACTTAGCCCTCACCAGGCCCGATGGTCCCTGTTTTTTGCCAGATTCAGATTTGTAATCACGTATACTCCCGGAAGCAAGAATGTCAAGGCCGATGCTCTCTCCAGGTGTTTTGAGCCCGAGTCAGTGCAGTCTGCAGCCCCTGAAACCATCCTACCCCCAAAGGTAGTTCTGGCAGCCACTGAGACATGGACAGATTGGACAGTCACGTTGAGTCCCTACCAACAGGATGTGCCAGAGGGAAAACCTGAGGGGGTCATGTTTGTGCCATTACCTTTCCACTTTCAAATCCTGCAATTCTTTCATTCTCACAAGAATGCTGGTCATCCTGGAGCCACCAGAACCCAGGATCTAGTAGCTAGATGTGTCTGGTGGCCTACCTTGGTTACAGATTTCAAGGAATTTGTAAGTGAGTGTGCGGTATGTGCGAGAAGTAAACCCTCTCGTCAGGCCCCCGTTGGCACTTTACAGTCCTTGCTAGTTCCCAGTGAACCCTGGACTCATATTTCCATGGATTTTGTGGGTGAACTCCCTCGGTCTGAAGGCAAGTCAGTCATTTGGGTGGTAGTGGACCGTTTCAGTAAGATGGCACATTTTGTCCCTCTGAAAGGACTCCCCTCGGCTCAGGAATTGGCTGATCTCTTCATCCAGCACATCTTCCGGCTGCATGGCATTCCGGAAAATGTAGTGTCAGATCGGGGAGTCCAATTTGTTTCAAAATTTTGGAGGGCCTTTTGCCATCAATTAGACATAGAACTCACATTCTCATCAGGCTATCACCCACAGACCAACGGTCAGACCCAGAGAGTTAACCAATCGCTGGAACAATTCCTCAGGTGTTATGTTGCTGATGCGCAAACTGATTGGGTAACGTTTTTGCCATTCGCAGAGTTTGCGCACAACAACCTGAAGAGCTCTTCTTCTGGGTTCTCTCCATTCCAGGTGGTGTCAGGGAGGTCACCTAAGTTTACTCCTTTGCCAGTCGCATCTACTTCTTTCCCAGCTCTGGAGGACTGGCAAAGGCCTCTTAAAGAAATTTGGGGAATGGTTAAGAAGAACCTAGGGAAAGCTTTCCAAACCCAGAAGAAGCAGGCCGATAAACATCGGACAGTAGAGTGGAGTTTCTCCCCAGGAGATTTGGTTTGCGTGTCCACTCGTCACTTGGCCTTAAAGCAACTGTCACCCAAGCAGCTGGGTCCTAAGTTTATAGGACCTTTTCCAGTGGCCAAGAAAATCAATAAAGTCACGTATGCCATTGATCTCCCACCCAGCATGAAAGATGTGAGATCATTCCATGCGTCCCTGTTAAAGCCAGCAGTACAGGTGGACTCCTCTTTCTCCCCCCCCCCCCCCCCCTTCCTGTGTTGGTGGATGACCAACCAGAGTATGAGATTAAAAAGATTCTGGATTCTCAAGATTGAAGCTAAGACCAGTCGCGCTGGGTGTAATATATGTCATGTATCAATTTGCCTTAGATAAGTAATTCGTATAGTCTAATCTGATAAAATATATCACAATTTATTCAAGGTACATTTCAGTAATCCATTAGCACATAGGTTAAAACAGTTCAAATAGGGCTGTATCAATAATTATACATTCACCCTAATACATACATACATTCCCTGTAAATACTATTTTGTTACATCCATACATCTGCAATCATACAGACCGTCCAATGTGCATAAAAATTGAAAAAAGAGGGAAGGTAGTAATAGTAGCAATATGAATAAAAATTGAAAAAATCAAAAAAATATATAAAAAATGAAAAAATAAAAATATATGAGAAAAAATGAGCATATATGATAATAATCTTATCTATACTCTATCCATCCTCTTTTTATTTTTCATAGCAAAGAAAGACTATTCAAGGAACCCTCATCCTAAATTGGATTTTTTCTCATATATTTTTATTTTTTCATTTTTTATATATTTTTTTGATTTTTTCAATTTTTATTCATATTGCTACTATTACTACCTTCCCTCTTTTTTCAATTTTTATGCACATTGGACGGTCTGTATGATTGCAGATGTATGGATGTAACAAAATAGTATTTACAGGGAATGTATGTATGTATTAGGGTGAATGTATAATTATTGATACAGCCCTATTTGAACTGTTTTAACCTATGTGCTAATGGATTACTGAAATGTACCTTGAATAAATTGTGATATATTTTATCAGATTAGACTATACGAATTACTTATCTAAGGCAAATTGATACATGACATATATTACACCCAGCGCGACTGGTCTTAGCTTCAATCTTGATATATTGTTTGTACGGGGTGAGTGGGTCCCCCCCCTGTACCAGTTTGCTGCAGGGCAAAATAGAATACCTTTAACATTCTCCACATAAGCGCCCTCCAACTCTAGAAAAACAGATTCTGGATTCTCGCCTGGTACAGAATTCTGTACAGTATCTGGTCCACTGGAAAGGATATGGCATAGAGGAGAGATCTTGGGTGCCAGATTGCCGCATGCATGCGGAAGAATTAAAGAAAGAGTTCCATGACTTACATCCTGGGAAGCCTGGTAGAAAGTGTCTGGAGTCCACTCCTCGGGGGTGGGTACTGTGACGGATCGCGGAGAAACCGCCGCGCCTTCTGACAGTGAGGCAGCGGTGTCCGCGCACAGAGCGGCGGTTTCCTCACAGCAACATGCGTCTAGTTTGGCTGGACCCAGTAGTGCACACAGATGGAGAGCTACCAATAGGAGAAGGGTCAGCTGATCATGGCGATCAGCTGATCCCAGCTCAGCTGTTGATTGGTTGATGGGAGCTGGGTGGCGCTGGAGAGCGCTTCACTATATATATCTCTTGCTGTTCAGTTGCTGGTTGTCTGGCGTTGCGAATTCCTATGTGTTAGCACTCAGACCTAGTCAGATCTTTCAGTGTGGTGGAACCAGGTGTCCTGGGAATCCACACTTAGCCAGTTTACTGTGTATTATCTGTGTTATTCCTTGTGAGAAAGCACGGAAGAGCCGCCGACATGAGTCAGCGGCAGGCGGCTCTTTCCGCGCATAGTGGGTCTGCACACGGAGAGGCAGCCGCCTCCTCTCGGTATGAGGCGGCTGTCTGCATGCAGGGCTCATCAGAGCGCGGTGAAACCGCCGCGCTGGACGCGGCGGTTAGCGCACATGCCCCCGCTGCGGAGACACCGCAGAGTGGGGCTGCTTTGGCTGGGACTCGTAGTCCATCCAGGTTCAGAGTGACGCGCGCGCGCACTCAGGCAGGGAATTTATGACAGCCAGAAAGGAGTCAGCTGACCAGGCTGGTCAGCTGACTCCGGCTCCACTCGTCATTGGTCCAGCACTTAGGGAGGTGCTGGAAGGGTACCTGTCTATATATACTGCTACCTGGTCATTTCTCTGGTGTCTGGCGTTGCGATCACATACGTGGGAGCACCCAGATCCGTAGTCAGATCCGCAAGTGTGCCGGGACCAGCTGGAGCTGTAATCCTACACTTAGCTAGATTCTGTTGATAGCTTAAAGTACTAGTTGATTGTGATTATGTGTTTTGACCTTCTGCCTGCCTGACTAACCTCCTGAACTCCGATCTTGTACCTCGATATTTCTGATACTTTGTTGCCGAACCCCGGCTCGTCCTTTGACTCTGCTTCCGCCTCTTGATCTTGTACCTCGATATTTCTGATACCCTGTTGCCGAACCCTGCCTGTACCCTGACTCCGCCTTTGCCTTCCGATACTGTACTTTATCTGTCCATGTGTGTATGACCTGGCTTGTCCGACCTCGAGAACCAACCTTACTGTTAGAGGCGGTTCCCCGTCCTGTTAGTGACACTCCCTCCAGAGTGTCACTCTCGGATATCCTTCCTACTCTCTGACTCCTCCCGTCTTGGAGAGTTCAGGTCTTCGGAAGGACTCTGTGCAGTACTCCTTATTGCTCTGAGGCTTAGTCCTCTAAAGTGCTACTGTTACACCAAACACTACACTCTACTCAGGTGAACAGAGGTTAGCTGGTATATCGGATTATCGGTGATACTGCAGATCACTTATAATCTGGTATACATCTGTATTCCCCGTGATACTGCAGATCACCGGTAATCAGATCCTCTCTGTGCTTCACCGATCGTTACATTCCTTAGACCAGTTCCAGGGTGTAGAGACCACGGACCTCACACCCAGACTAGGGAACTTGTGTTATCATTCTGTTATACATCAGACTAGTTCCAGGGTGTAG
Organism: Hyperolius riggenbachi; assembly: GCF_040937935.1. Lineage (NCBI taxonomy): Eukaryota > Metazoa > Chordata > Amphibia > Anura > Hyperoliidae > Hyperolius > Hyperolius riggenbachi. Next base: position 10,367,516 of record NC_090648.1, read on the forward strand.
AGACCACGGACCTCACACCCAGACTAGGGAACTTGTGTTATCATTCTGTTATACATCAGACTAGTTCCCGGGTGTAGAGACCACGGACCTCACACCCAGACTAGGCATTGTTTGATATCTGTTATGACGTATTGCTTTTCTGACCACTCCTCTGATCACTGATTTGGTACCTTGCACTTCTGACATTCCGTTGCCAAACCCTTCTTGCCTTGGATACCGAATCAGCTTCCTGTTTTTGTACTTTATCTGTCAGTGTGTTGCCCGACCTTTCTGGCTGTCACCCACCCCTTGGATGCTCAGCCCTCCTGCAGGGGTCCTCTGCTTTCCAGAGGGGGCACTGCTACAAAACCAGTCAGGGTCTCCTTCTCCTGGAGTCCTTGACTGCAGTAGAGTCTGTCTCTACTTATTGGACCACCTGCTACCCCGGTGGTCCAATTCACACTGTTACACCAAACACTTACACGCTTCAGGTGTCTAGAGGTTAGCAATATATCTGTATTATCGGTGATTCTGCAGATCATCAATAATCAGGTATATATCTGTATTCTTGGTAATACTGCAGATCACCAATAATCAGATTCTCTCTGCGTGTTGACACCAATCGTTACAGTTTCCTTTTCAATTTGGGAGGCTAGTTTGGGTGAAGTGAGAATTAAAGTATTTAATCTCCAGGGTCTGGCCGCTCCTATTTTAGACGATAGCTGCAGTGTAATGCTTATTGGAGCATGGTCAGACCAGGATCTGACACCTGTCACGGCAGATCTCAGACAGGATAGGAGAAATTTGTCAGCTAAGATCAGATCAATCCTTGACGATGAGGTATGTACTGATGAAAAGTATGAGTAGCTTCTACTAGTGGGGTTTAAAATGTGCCAAGTATCATACAATTCAGCATTAAGCAGGGATCTTTTTAAAGAAGGGCTGGGTGAGGATCTCAGAGAGGAGGTGTCAAGATCCTGGTCGACAATACAATTAAAGTCACCACATTTGATTTTTATACCCTGTAGCAGAGGGGAGATTTTTCGCATTAAAGAATTGAAAAATCTGACCTGTTTACTGTTAGGAGCATAAACATTTACAATTGAGAAAACAGTGTTTGAAATTTTGCAATTAAGGACAACATATCTTCCATTGGGGTCATGGTATGAATTGATGAGTTCAAAGGATACAGAGTCCTTAATAGCGATAAAGACCCCTCTTTTCTTTTTTTGACCGAAGGAGCTGTGGAATATATGGGGGTGCATAATGGTCAGTAAAATGTTATTCTTGGATACAGATGATCTCTGCCTTTTCCTCCATGGCCAGTCTCCAGAGCAGATAGCATTTCCTATCTGAGTTGAGACCCTGTACATTCAGGGAAAGTAGCTTAAGACTCATATTGATCATAAAGTTTGCGGATCGTAACGCTGTCATAAACACAAATAGGGCATTCCACAGAGTACAATAAGATATTTCCCATAAAGGTTGAAGTGCGTTCAAGGGTGGGAGGGGTGTTGGAGGGGGGGTGAGGGGGGCATGGGGAGAGGGGGGAGAGTCTCTGGTGGAAGGTAAAACAACAGAATACGCATACTATTAAGAAGCACACAGGCTCGCTGGTCCTTGTTCTTTTCAAGGTTCAGATTTGTAATTACGTATATACCGGGAAGTAAGAATGTCAAAGCAGATGCATTGTCTAGGTGTTTTGAGCCCGAGACAGTTCAGCCATCAACCCCTGAGACCATCTTACCTCAAAGACTGGTGGTGGCAGCCACGGAGACCTGGGAAGATTGGGCACTTACCCTAGGGCCTTACCAGCAAGATATTCCAGAAGGGAAGCCCGAAGGGGTTCTGTTTGTGCCACTTCCTTTTCGCCTACAACTCTTGCAATTGTTCCACGCCCATAAGAATGCAGGGCATCCCGGGGCTGCTCTAACTCAGGACCTACAGGCTAGATGTATATGGTGGCCTTCGTTGGCTCTTGATTGCAAAGAGTTTGTGAGAGAGTGCTCTGTGTGTGCAAGAAATAAGCCCTCTCGTCAAGCACCAGTAGGTACGCTACAACCCTTACCGGTGCCAAATGAACCATGGACTCACGTGTCTATGGACTTTGTAGGAGAACTCCCCAGGTCTGAGGGCAAGTCGGTCATCTGGGTGGTAGTTGATAGGTTCAGTAAAATGGCTCATTTTGTCCCTCTGAAGGGACTCCCCTCGGCCCAGGAATTGGCTGATCTCTTCATCCAGCACATTTTCCGGCTGCATGGCATTCCGGAGAATGTGGTGTCAGATAGTGGAGTCCAGTTTGTGTATAAATTCTGGAGAGCCTTTTGCCACCAGCTCGGTATGGACCTGTCATTTTCATCAGGCTACCACCCACAGACCAATGGACAGACCAAAAGAGTTAACCAGTCCTTGGAGCAATTTCTCAGGTGTTATGTGGCAGATGCGCGGTCAGACTGGGTAAAGTTCCTGCCATTTGCGGAATTTGCGCATAATAATCTGAAGAGTTCCTCTTCAGGTTTTTCTCCTTTCCAGGTGGTTTCGGGGAGATCTCCCAAATTCTCTCCTTTACCAGTGGCATCTTCCCCTTTTCTGGCTCTAGAGGATTGGCAAAGGGCATTGAAGGAGATCTGGGTGCTTGTAAAAAGGAATCTGGGAAAAGCCTTCCAGACGCAGAAAAAAACAGGCAGATAAAAGGCAGTCTGTTGAGTGGAAGTTTTCCCCAGGAGACATGGTGTGGGTGTCTACTTGGCATCTGGCGTTAAAGCAACCATCACCTAAGTTAGGACCCAGATTTGTAGGCCCATACCCTGTGTCCAGAAAGATGAATGACGCGACATATGTGATTGATCTCCCAGCCAGCAAGTGTGAGATCATTTCATGTTTCTTTGTTGAAGCCTGCTGTGCATGTGGATTCCTCTCACCCCCCACCCCCTGAATGATTGACAACCAACCTGAGTATGAGATCGAGAAGATTTTAGATTCTCGATTAGTGCAGAATTCTGTACAGTACCTGGTCTATTGGAAGGGGTATGGCCTGGAGGAGAGAACTTGGGTTCCGGATTGCCGCATGCATGCCGAGGATCTAAAGAGAGAGTTTCATGAGTTATACCCTGAAAAGCCGTGTAAGAAGTGTCCGGGGTCCACTCCTCAGGGAGGGGGTACTGTAATAGATAGTGGAGATACCGCCGCAGCGGTGAGCGGCATGGCGGCTGTCTCCGCATCTCAGCCGGCGGCCTCCGCCGTGCTATTACATGGTGGAGTTTTGCCTGGTCCTTCAGTTGCACATAGACTGAGGGCAGGCGACAGGACCTTTATGCGAATAGAAGGGGAGTCAGCTGATCGGCCGGTCAGGTGACTCCAGCAGTGCTCCTGATTGGCTGAGTGACTGGGGCGGCGCTAATGGGCGCTCTCAGTATATATAGGACCTGCCTGTCAGTAGCTCCTCGTCTGCTGTTGCAAATGCTACGTGTTAGCACTCAGACCTTAGTCAGATCCCAAAGTGTGCCTAGAACCAGCAGGAGCTGGGGATCCACACTTAGTCAGATTCTGTTGATAGCTAAAGTACTAATTGAATTGTATTATTTGTTATGACCTTCTGCTAAGCCTTGACTACTCTTCTGCATACTGATTCTGTGCTTCTGCCTATCTGATCCTGTTGCCGACTCAGCCTGAACACTACTCTGATTTAGCCTTCTGTCTTTGTACCGTATCTGTCCGTCTGTTGCCGAATCTGCTTGTCTGACTCTTCTACCCTCACTAGTGAGCCTAGTCTCTGGTGAGGGATTATCTTTACAGTCTGAATCACCTGCTCCTCAGGTGGCCAGTAGCTGCAGTACTGTCTGAATCACCTGCTCCTCAGGTGATCAGTAGCTGCAGTATAGTCTGAATCACCTGCTCCTCAGGTGACCACCGGCTGCAGTCTGAATCACCCGCTCCACGGGTGATCAGTATACGTTGTATTACTGTTGCACCAAACACCTATCTTTACATCTGGTTGTCCTGTGTCTAGCTATACTCTCATTATTGGTTATTCTGCAGATCATCACATAATCTGGTATAACATCTGTATTATTGGTGATACTGCAGATCACCAATAATCAGAAAATCGGTTCTTGCTGACACCAATCGTTACACTTGCTGACACAAATCGTTACAGGTGGAAACAAGAGGTGGGTAAAATGATCTTAGTGAAGTTAGGAAACAAAGTAGACTGGACCCAGAGCGAGTTTGCATGCTAGTTTTCCTGAATAAAAACTCTGGTATCTAACTAACTAGTACTAGCTAGGAATTATGGCTGCATGAAAAAAGGGCACCAGAAAAAAAGGGCCCGGCTGGATAAAAAAATTGGCGCAGGTTGATAACAAAATTTCAATTACGATAAACATTGTTAATGAAATTGATTAACGATGAATACTGTTTTAAAACAGACGAAAGATGATAATGAAAATATATTAACGTTAAAAATCGTTACGTAATTCAACAATACAGTTTAACTCAACCCTATTCTCACACAGAACCCTCTCCTGGTGGTGCCTAAAAGTAACCACTCCCCTGGTGGCGACTGACAGTAACCCCCCCTCCCTCAGGGGTGCCTAACCCTAACCACCCCCCAGTGTTACCTAACCCTAACCGCCCCCTGGGTTGGGCCTAACCCTCACCAACCCCCCTGCAGAAACACCCTTTTACACATAGAAAAAATATCTTTGACATAAAATCTGTATATACAAACAAAATAAAATGACAAAAACTATAAGGTTGCGAGCTTCTAAAGCGATAACATACTTCAAAAACTTGAATGTTCTAACGTTGTTAATGACATTTAACGGGCATTTTTTTTCTGCTTTTTTTCCACCATATTAACGATAATAGCATTAGAGTCTATGGTGACCCTCTTTTCATCCACTAGTCACCGGTGCCCTTTTTTCCTGCTTCCAACTGAGTGATATGGAGGGTGCTGTTATAATTTAAGTAGGCCTCAGTTATTTGGACTGAGTTAGTCAAAAAGGCTTGAGGAGCAGACCTGCCCTTTAAGGGGATTTTCTCTTAGAGAGAAAATCTGCAGTTCTGTCAGCAGAACTAGAACATACCAAGAAGCTGTTCTATGGACAAGGCCACAGGTCTCCCTGACCTGGGCATGTACCGCCACTAGAACAATAAACATCAGCCATGTTTTGTAAATATCCACATTCCTGTATGTATGTCAAATGCCTCATTGAATGTTAATCGAGTAGGTGTGTATGATGACACCACGAGTGGGTCCACCAATAGTCTGATCTAGGGGATGGTGAAGATGATGTCATATTTAACTCTTTCCTAGTCGGTATTAAAGCCTGAGTGAGCTATGGGAGCTCACTCTGCTTCTTACTTTCGCACTAGCTCTAAATGCTGACTGGAACCTCTAAGTATTTCATTCCTTTCTGTAATCTGATATAATGTATGCTGTACATAGGTAGTCTAGTGTAACTTAGGTTAGAAAGAAGGTACCTGAGTGACTTCAGCAGGAAGTCTAATCAAGAAGCTTGTAACGCAACATGAAGATTGGCGTGGCTAGGATAGGATGAACTGTATCTATCTGTATTTCTGTTTCCTGAATAAACTCTGTAAACATTGAAGAAGCCTGAGAAAGTCTATCTCCTGCTTGCTGTGTTGAGAGTCAAGTTATCTCACAGTCTGTGAGATGCAACTATAAGAAGTTGATGGTGTCGAAGCAAGGTGATTTAGAACAGAATCTAACAGGTGCCATCCATTTTTTCATCTAAGAAGTGACATGTGGTAATCATAAGATGTAGATGTCCACAAGTCTGTTGTGACTATAAAGTTGTTGTTTTTTCCTAAAAGGTTCTAAACTTTAATCCTCTTCATACATTTCTGGAAGTACCTTCTCTGCAAAGTGTTTCCTGCTTGGGGTGTCATATGTTGACTTTAGGTGGTTTAACCTCTTCAGGGCCACAGGCTTTACCCCCCCCCCCCCCAAAGACCAGGCTTTTTTGCGTTAAATAGGCCACTGCAGATTTAGGGCTCGCTGCAGGGCCACACGACACAGCACACAAGTGATCCCCCATTTTCTCCCCACCAACAGAGCCGTCTGTTGGTAGGGTCTGATCACTCCCAGGTTTGTTTGTTTTAAAGAAATATTGATTGTATTTCTTTTTTATTAAAATTCTGTTTTTTTTATTATTTACATTCCCCTCCCTCCCCCTGTCTGCCTATCACAGCAGATCGCTTCTGAGTCCCCCAGGGGGGCAGCCGTGTCACATGGCTGTACCTAGTACAGCGCTGCTGCAGATCGCAGTGCTGTACACAATGTAATTAGACAGCAGTTTTGCCGTCTAACAGTCTCCAGAGCGCCGCTCGGAGACTGAAGGCGGAGCGGAGCTCCGCCCACCAAGCAGGAGATGAGCATGCAGCCTGCGCGCGATCTCCTACAAAACAGAGCCCCATGACTTTACGCCAATCAGCATTAGGCGGTCCTGGGGCTGCCGCCGCAGCCTCGCCCATCGGCGTGATGTGGTCGGCAAGCAGTTAACAACTTTCTGAAACTTTTATCCTCTACTATGGATATGGTTGGGGATCTTTGTAGATCATTTCAGCAACTAATCGTGTGATTGTTTTATGGTCTCCAGGCAGTGGTGCTCAAATACCCCTTTTTAAAATTCGAGTTTGGTCGAATTCGAATAGTAAATTATTCGAGGTCAGTCGAATATTCAAATCGAATAATTTTTACTATTCGATTCGACCTCGGACTTCGACCTCACTATTCGAGTCGGTATTCGAGCTCATTATTCGAGCTGACTATTCGAATTGGCCTTAAATAGCTTCCTACACTTGTTTTGAGGGTGAATGATGCAAGAAACATCTTTTTTTCCAAGTAACAACAGCAAGTGATTATGTGGGGATGTTCCTTTAAAAAAAAAAGGTGAAAAGAGAAGTTGTGTCCAGAATTTTGTTCAGTACTGTATATACTTCTTCTTCTTCTTCTTCTTTATCTTCTATCTTCTTCTTCTTCTATATCTTCTTCTTCTATAACTTCTTCTATATCTTCTTCTTCTTCTATATTGTCTTCTTCTTCTTCTTCTTCATCTTCTTCATCTTCTTCATCTTCTTCTTCTTCTTCTTCTTCATCTTCTTCTTCATCTTCTTCATCTTCTTCTTCTTCATCTTCTTCATCTTCTTCTTCATCTTCTTCTTCTTCTTCTTCTTCATCTTCTTCTTCTTCTCCTTCTTCTTCTTCTTCTTCTTCTTCTTCTTCTTCATCTTCTTCTTCTTCATCTTCTTCATCTTCTTCTTCATTTTCTTCTTCTTCATCTTCTTCTTCTTCTCCTTCTTCTTCTTCTTCTTCTTCTTCTTCATCTTCTTCTTCTTCATCTTCTTCTATATCGTCTTCTTCTTCACTTATTTCTCTTTTCAATTTTTTTTTTTAAAGAAATGCAGCTATTTTTGAGCGTAACAAATAGCTGGTGGCGCACGCATGTTGGAAGCGCCATTGTATGTGCTCCCTGGCAGTGGAAACACACAGACAGCAGGAGGTAAATTCAGCAGCAGGAGGAGGAGGATGAGTGTGTGGCAGCAGGCAGTCAATGAGGCAGGCAGCGTGACATAATAGCCCTGGTACCTAGCGGTGATACCAGGGCTGTAAATAAGCACAGCAGGCAGGAGGTCCCAGACAGCGGTCGTGCAGCCCACATCGTGTCCAATACACAACTGGGACAACACAGTTTTCAACCCGGGCACCTCAGAAAAATTAAACCTTTTTTTTTTTTAATGGTTTGTTGGTTTTGTTTGTACAACCAATTACACAGATATATAGCTATTGTTTGACGTAATAGCTGGTGGCAGAGTGGCAGCAGAATGTAATTCTGTGTACCCTGGCAGTGGGAAACACAGACCGACAGCAGCAGCAGCAGGAGGAATGGAGGAGTAATGTGAGCAGCTATTGTTTGACGTAATAGCTGGTGGCAGTGTGGCAGCAGAAGGTAATTCTGTGTACCCTGGCAGTGGGAAACACAGACAGACAGCAGCAGCAGGAGGAATGGAGGAGTAGTGTGAGTGTAGCAGCAGGCAGGCAGCGTGACATAATAGCCCTGGTACCTAGCGGTGATACCAGGGCTGTAAATAGACACAACAGGAGGTCCCAGACAGCGGTCGTGCAGCCCACATCGTGTCCAATACACAACTGGGACAACACAGTTTTCAACCCGGGCACCTCAGAAAAATTAAACCTTTTTTTTTTTTGAATGGTTTTTTTGGTTTTGTTTGTAAAACCAATTACACAGATATATAGCTATTGTTTGACGTAATAGCTGGTGGCAGAGTGGCAGCAGAATGTAATTCTGTGTACCCTGGCAGTGGGAAACACAGACCGACAGCAGCAGCAGCAGGAGGAATGGAGGAGTAATGTGAGCAGCTATTGTTTGACGTAATAGCTGGTGGCAGTGTGGCAGCAGAAGGTAATTCTGTGTACCCTGGCAGTGGGAAACACAGACAGACAGCAGCAGCAGGAGGAATGGAGGAGTAGTGTGAGTGTGGCAGCAGGCAGGCAGCGTGACATAATAGCCCTGGTACCTAGCGGTGATACCAGGGCTGTAAATAAACACAACAGGAGGTCCCAGACAGCGGTCGTGCAGCCCACATCGTGTCCAATACACAACTGGGACAACACAGTTTTCAACCCGGGCACCTCAGAAAAATTAAACCTTTTTTTTTTTTTAATGGTTTGTTGGTTTTGTTTGTACAACCAATTACACAGATATATAGCTATTGTTTGACGTAATAGCTGGTGGCAGAGTGGCAGCAGAATGTAATTCTGTGTACCCTGGCAGTGGGAAACACAGACCGACAGCAGCAGCAGCAGGAGGAATGGAGGAGTAATGTAAGCAGCTATTGTTTGACGTAATAGCTGGTGGCAGTGTGGCAGCAGAAGGTAATTCTGTGTACCCTGGCAGTGGGAAACACAGACAGACAGCAGCAGCAGGAGGAATGGAGGAGTAGTGTGAGTGTGGCAGCAGGCAGGCAGCGTGACATAATAGCCCTGGTACCTAGCGGTGATACCAGGGCTGTAAATAAACACAGCAGGCAGGAGGTCCCAGACAGCGGTCGTGCAGCCCACATCGTGTCCAATACACAACTGGGACAACACAGTTTTCAACCCGGGCACCTCAGAAAAATTAAACCTTTTTTTTTTTTAAATAGTTTTTTGGTTTTGTTTGTAAAACCAATTACACAGATATATAGCTATTGTTTGACGTAATAGCTGGTGGCAGAGTGGCAGCAGAATGTAATTCTGTGTACCCTGGCAGTGGGAAACACAGACCGACAGCAGCAGCAGCAGGAGGAATGGAGGAGTAATGTGAGCAGCTATTGTTTGACGTAATAGCTGGTGGCAGTGTGGCAGCAGAAGGTAATTCTGTGTACCCTGGCAGTGGGAAACACAGACAGACAGCAGCAGCAGGAGGAATGGAGGAGTAGTGTGAGTGTGGCAGCAGGCAGGCAGCGTGACATAATAGCCCTGGTACCTAGCGGTGATACCAGGGCTGTAAATAAACACAGCAGGCAGGAGGTCCCAGACAGCGGTCGTGCAGCCCACATCGTGTCCAATACACAACTGGGACAACACAGTTTTCAACCCGGGCACCTCAGAAAAATTAAACTTTTTTTTTTTTTAATGGTTTGTTGGTTTTGTTTGTACAACCAATTACACAGATATATAGCTATTGTTTGACGTAATAGCTGGTGGCAGAGTGGCAGCAGAATGTAATTCTGTGTACCCTGGCAGTGGGAAACACAGACAGACAGCAGAAGGGCAGTACACAGCAGCCCACTGTAGGTGTAAAATGTGTGGCTGCAGGCGACGTAATAGTCAAACTGAACCAGGCTGGCTTAGTGAGCAGGAGCCAGGAGGTGGTAAAGGGTGGTAAGGCACATTAACGATGGTTCTTAGCCAGTTCATGTCCCCCTCTCGCCGACAACAGGGGCCAGGAACTCGCCTTCCACCCACGCCTGGTTCATCTTGAGAAACGTCAGTCTGTCCACAGACTTGTGAGACAGACGTGAGCGTTTCTCCGTGACCACGCCACCAGCTGCACTGAAGCAGCGCTCGGACAGCACGCTGGAAGGGGGGCAGGACAGCACTTCCAGGGCGTACTGCGCCAGCTCGCTCCAGATCTCCAGGCGCTTGACCCAATACTCCATGGGATCAACAGGGGCATCGCTGTCAAGCCCGCTGTAGGACCCCATGTAGTCAGCCACCATGCGGGTCAGGCGCTGGCTGTGACCGGAGGAGGATGCTGCTGCATCATGCACCTCCTCTCTAGTCACTGCTGCCGGAGCCTCTACAGTCCTGTAGAGCTCGTGGCTGAGAGACAGCAGGTCTGTGGAGCGCTTGCTGCTGGATGCAGGCACCTGCTGCTGCCTCTGTGCTGGCTGCTGGACAGTGGGGGTGGAAGGCTGGGGAAAGGCTTCCTCCAAGCGCTCAACAAGGGCCTGCTGCAAGCTCCTTATTTGTTGCGCTGGGTCTCCTCCTGCAGGCGGTAGGAACTGGCTCAACTTCCCCTTGAGGCGTGGGTCCAACATCATGCTGATCCAGATGTCCTCCCTCTGCTTCATCTGGATCACCCTGGGGTCCTTGCACAGGCACGCCAGCATGTGCGCTGCCATTGGGAAGAGGCGGGCCACGTGTGCTGGCACATCGACGGCAGTGCTGTCCTCCTCATCCTCCTCCTCTGCCGCCTCATCCTCTCTCCACCCCCGCACCAACTCAGCTGCGCTGTGCTGATCCCCCTCATCAGCAGCAAGGTCAGGGACCTCCACCAAGTCCTCCTCCTCCTCCCCCTCAGAGGTGGACTGTGCAGCTGCTTGCCGCTCCTGCTGGTCCAAGGCTGCCGCTCCCTGTTCCAGCAAAGCATCGAGGGCCCTGTTCAGCAGACAAACCAGGGGCACCCACTCGCAGACCATAGCATGGTCCCTGCTCACCATGTTAGTGGCCTGCAGAAAGGGAGCCAGCACTAAGCACACCTGCTGCATGTGCCTCCAGTCATCATCGGGGACGATGGACGGGATGTTGCTGGTCTTGTCCCTTCTCTGAGCGGCGGAAACAGTGGCCAGGGCAAGGTACAGGTTGACAGCGTGCTTCTGTTCAACCAGACGCTCCAACATCGCCAGGGTGGAGTTCCAGCGAGTCGGAACGTCAAGAATCAGCCGATGGCGTGGCAGCTCCAGCTCCTTTTGCACGTCTTCCAGGCTCGCACAGGCTGCAGCCGAGCGCCGGAAGTGACGCACAACATTCCTTGCCGTTTCCAGCAGTTTGCCCATCCCCTGGTAGGTGCGCAAGAACTTTTGCACCACCAGGTTCAGCACGTGGGCAAGACAGGGGATGTGGGTCAGGTTTCCCCTGTCTATTGCGGCAACCAGATTGGCCCCATTGTCGGCCACCACCTCTCCGACTCTGAGGCCTCTGGGGGTCAGCCAAATCCTCTCCTGCTCCTGGAGTTTGGCCAACACATGGGTTGCCGTCAGCTTGGTCTTCCCAAGGCTGACCAAGTGCAGCAGCGCTTGGCAGTGGCGGGCCTTCACGCTGCTGCTGAGGCGGGGGGTTTGGCCAGGTGTGCCGGAGGATGGCAGAGGATCGGAGGAACCTGCTGCAGTTCCCCTGACCCTGCGGGGAGGCACCACCCACTGTGTTGCTGCTGCTGTGCCCGCTGCTGCTCTCCCATCCTCACCCCCTTCCACCAAGCTGACCCAGTGGACAGTGAAAGACAGGTAGCGGCCTGTCCCGAAGCGGCTGCTCCAGGAGTCCATGGTGACGTGGACCCTTTCACCAACCGCGTGCTCCAGCCCTCGCTCCACATTGGCCATCACAAAGCGGTGCAGTGCAGGAATGGCCTTGCGGGCGAAGAAGTGTCTGCTGGGGAGCTGCCAGTCTGGGGCTGCGCAAGCAAGCAGCGCACGCATGTCGCTCCCCTCCTGCACAAGCGTGTACGGCAGGAGTTGGGAGCACATGGCCCGTGCCAGCAAGCCGTTCAGCTGCCGCACGCGACGGCTGCTGGGAGGCAGAGCCCTAACCACCCCCTGGAAGGACTCGCTCAAAAGGCTCTGGCGTGGCCTTTTGCTGGCACGGGAATCAGCAGACACAGCAGAGGAGGCCACTGAGGACTGGCTGCCAGAACAGGCCTCAGTGTCGGCGGCAGGAGTTGCAGAGGGGGGAGGAGCAGTGCGTTTCCGCACTCCTGCTGGTGCTGCTGGAGGAGCAGGAGGGCGGGTGGCTGCTGTTGCTGCTGCTGCTGAAGGCTGTGCAGTGATGGGTGTGATGCCACTGCCAGCACCAGATGCCTTCAGCCTCTGGAACTCCTCATGCTGGTGGAAATGTTTCGCAGCAAGGTGGTTGATGAGCGAGCTGGTGCTGAACTTTAAGGGGTCTGCACCTCTGCTCAACTTCTGCTGACAGTGGTTGCAAGTGGCGTACTTGCTGTACACTGTGGGCATGGTGAAAAAACGCCAGATTGGTGACAAAAACGACCCCCTACGGCATGGAACCGCTGCTGCCTGTCTCCCTGTGGTGGTTGGGGGGGGGGGGGCTTGGGTGCGGCTGGTGGTGGTACTGGCAGATGCTGCTGCTGCTGCTGCTGAGCCTGAGACACCAGCAGGCTGTGGGACCTGCCTACTGCTGCCAATGCTTGCAATGATGCGCCTCCTTGCAAGGCCCACAAGCGCATCCTCCTCCTCCTCCTCAGAGCTGCTGAGGACGACATCCCCTGGAGGTGGTGGCACCCAGTCTCTGTCTGTCAGCGTGTCATCATCAGCCTCCCCCTCCTGAAACATGTCCTGCTGGGATGATGACCCCCCAAACTCCTCTCCTGATGCATGGATGGGCTGTTTGACTGTCGCCACAGTCTTGCTGTCCAATCCCTCATCCCCCAAAGTGCCCATCAGCATCTCCTCCTCCAAATCGCCAACAACAGCAGACAATTGACGCTTCATGCCTGGGGTCAAAAGAGTGCTGAGTGACAGGTCGGCGACTGACGGTGAACTGGCCTCCTCCCCAGGCCCTGCTGGGCGGCTGCTGCGAACAGGGGTGGTGGTGGTGGTGAGGGTGGAGGTCTCGGATGCAAAGCTGATGGCGGGCTGCTCATCCTCCGTCATCAGTTGCACCACAGTGTCTGCATCCTTTTCCTCAATGGGACGTTTCCGACCCGGCTGGAGGAAAATCGGAGCAGGTGCTACACGCTGCTGCTGCTGCTGTGTCTCTGCAGCGTGAGTTGCAGATGCTCCTGCTGGGCGGCGCCCAAGGCGTCCACGGCCAGTGGCTATGGGAGGAATGTTAGCCACTGACGCTGCTGCTGCTGCTGCGGAACTGTGCATGGTGGCGCGCCCGCGGCTTGCCACAATGCTGCTCCCTCTCCTCCTGATTCCCTTGCTGCCCTTCCCCTTGCCCAAACCGCGCTGGCTGCCACTTCCAGACATCTTCGATGTTTTGGGCGTAAACACAAAAGTTTTTGAAAAGGGCGGGTGAAAAGTGGGGTACTTTAATGGAGTGGGTTGGTGGGTGAGGTGACTGAGTGAGTGTCCCGACTCCCTAGTACAGTAAGTAAGTAGTAACAGTCAGGAAGTACAACTAGCAGTTACAATAATCAGTAGTAATCACAAGGAAATAGAGTGTGTGTACACTACAGACAGTGAGTGCATGCACGCGCAAACACGCGCAGGAGCTGGCCTATGAACAGAGAGTGAGTGAGTGTCCCTAGTACAGTAAGTAAGTAGTAACAGTCAGGAAGTACAACTAGAAGTTACAATTATCAGTAGTAATCACAAGGAAATAGAGTGTGTGTACACTACAGACAGTGAGTGCACGCACGCGCACACACGTGCAGGAGCTAGCCTATGAACAGTGACTGAGTGAGTGTCCCTACTACAGTAAGTAAGTAGTAACTGTCAGGAAGTAGAATTTACAATAATCAATCAGTAATCAGAAGGAAATAGAGTGTGTGTACAGTACACAGACAGTGAGTGCACACACACACGCAGGAGCTAGTAGCCTATGAACAGTGACAGTGAGTGTCCTAGTACAGTTACAGTATATAACTATTCAGAAGGAAATAGAGTGTGTGTACAGTACACAGACAGTGAGTGCACGCACACGCAGGAGCTAGCCTATGAACAGTGACAGTCAGTGAGTGTCCTAGTACAGTTACAGTATATAACTATTCAGAAGGAAATAGAGTGTGTGTACAGTACACAGACAGTGAGTGCACACACACACGCAGGAGCTAGTAGCCTATGAACAGTGACAGTCAGTGAGTGTCCTAGTACAGTTACAGTATATAACTATTCAGAAGGAAATAGAGTGTGTGTACACAGACAGTGAGTGCAAGCACACGCAGGAGCTAGCCTATGAACAGTGACAGTCAGTGAGTGTCCTAGTACAGTTACAGTATATAACTATTCAAAAGGAAATAGAGTGTGTGTACTGTACACAGACAGTGAGTGCACGCACACGCAGGAGCTAGCCTATGAACAGTGACAGTCAGTGAGTGTCCTAGTACAGTTACAGTATATAACTATTCAGAAGGAAATAGAGTGTGTGTACAGTACACAGACAGTGAGTGCACACACGCAGGAGCTAGTAGCCTATGAACAGTGACAGTGAGTGTCCTAGTACAGTTACAGTATATAACTATTCAGAAGGAAATAGAGTGTGTGTACACAGACAGTGAGTGCAAGCACACGCAGGAGCTAGTAGCCTATGAACAGTGACAGTCAGTGAGTGTCCTAGTACAGTTACAGTATATAACTATTCAGAAGGAAATAGAGTGTGTGTACAGTACACAGACAGTGAGTGCACACACACACACGCAGGAGCTAGTAGCCTATGAACAGTGACAGTGAGTGTCCTAGTACAGTTACAGTATATAACTATTCAGAAGGAAATAGAGTGTGTGTACACAGACAGTGAGTGCAAGCACACGCAGGAGCTAGCCTATGAACAGTGACAGTCAGTGAGTGTCCTAGTACAGTTACAGTATATAACTACAATACAAAATACAATCACTAAGTAGTAAAGGACAGCAGAAATACTGTCTAATACTATCTAATACTGTCTAATACTGTCTAATACTAATGAGAAATAAACTAACAGAGGACAGGAGGACAGCTGCCCACACAGGCAGGCCCTGAGGCCTAAAGCTGTAAGCCTGCAGCAGCAGCTGGCCTGTCTCTATGTAACACAAAAGCTACTAACTAAAATACAATGTCTATCTAACTAACAACAATATAGGTGTGTATAGGAGGTGTATGTGAGCAAAAACGCTAGGTAAATGACCACAATAGAGCTCTTGCTAAGCCAAAGCACAAAGGAGCAACTCTCTCTCTATGCAAGTCTCAGGCAAGGACGGAGAAACGGAACATGGCGGCCACTATTTATAGGGTAGGGGCTGGCCAGGGTCCCCCTCTGTGATTGGCTGCCGTCAGAGGGCCTGGGAGCCCTCTGATTGGCTCTAAGGACATCAATCTGGGCTATGACGCTATTCGAGCTCGGTATTCGAGCTCGAATAGCGCCGTTTGCTCGAATAGCTCGAATAGTGAACGGGCTATTCGCGTTTACTCGAATAGCCCATTCGAATAGCTGCAGCTATTCGGAGCTCGAATACCGAGCTCGAATAGCTGAAAAAGAGCTCGAATATTCGAGCTACTCGAATATTCGAGCTCTGCTGAGCACCACTGTCTCCAGGTTTAAACCTTTGTGTTTTGCCAAGAAAGGCTGCCATAGTCCATTGGTTAAAAGAAGGTGGTGGTACCACTTTGCTTTTCACTGGGGGTAGTTTGAACGGACTTTCTGTAAAAGATTAATCAGCTGATCCTGGACTAGGAGCTGGACTGCACATTAATGCAGGACTCTCAACAGAAGCTAGTTCCTCAGGGGCAGGGCCATATTTGCCTTCGGAAGGTAAATCCACACTGACAGACAGAGGGCATAAGGTTGACAGTGAAGCTGGAGGCATTACTGGCGATGGTGAACGTGAACCTTTCAGTTCCTGAAATTTGAACAAACGTTTGGCTTTCAAATGTTTCTACATTGCTGATGTTCTATGTGACTCTCTTCCTCTGGATATCTTTATGGAACACAGGTTACAATTAGCATAATTTTCACTTTGTACAATTTGGAAAGGGTTACAATTATTGGATGCTGGTGGAGATGATGCCACCCTATGCAGTGATACTGGTACATTCTGCCTAAAACGTACATTTTCACCCCTGCATGTGTATAGCTCGCTGTCACTGCCCTCTAATGATGCAGCGAGCATCACATTTTGCATTTGCGGACACGAACACGAATTTACCACAAATGTTCATCAACCTGCTGATCATGGCAAGCTACATAGACTTAAAGGGAACCTGAAGCAAGTAAAGTTATTTAAAATCGACACATGACGTAGCTGCAAATGAATATTACATACTAACCTCACTGTCAGTTCCTCTCAGAAGCTCACCATTTTCTTCTTACAGTGATCCCTTCCAGTTCTGAGAAGATTTTGTCAGAACTGAAATATACTAGTTGCTGCCAGTTATTAGCAGCTGTCAGTTACAACGGAATGTGCAAGGTAATGTCCATGTTTCCCTAATCCCTATGGCTCAAGTGGGTGATGTTACAGTTGAACAGTGTGCTGACCAGGAAGCTGTTATGGGGTAATGGCCATTTTTTAAAATGGAGGACAGAGATTTCCATTTCCATTGATCACAGTAGACAAATGGGACACAGGAGAGGAGAAAGAGATTGATGAGTAGACTACACGGGAGGCAAGTATGACCTGTGTATGGTTATTTTAACTTTTTATTTTCAGTTCAGGTTCTCTTTAAATGGCAGGCAAACGGTCTGTAAATGACAGCGAGACCCTCACACATGCTACAAACACCAAATTTGCAGGGTATGTTAAGGAGGGCAGTGGGAACAAGAGGGAAAAAATCAGAAAGACCTTATAGTTTTGGAGAAAATTGATTTTAAAGTTCTGAGTGTGGGAAATGTTTCAACAGCTGCCAACTTTAGCGGGTTAACAGCAAAGCACCCGAACGTGCTGGAAACACCAAATTTGCAGGGTATGTTGAGGAGGACAGTGGGAACAACAGGGGAAAAAAAATCGATTTTTTTTTTCAGAAAGACTTTATAGTTTTTGAGAAAATAAATGTTAAAGTTTCAGGGAAAAAATTAGCAAAGTAAATTCAGTAAAAAGACAGATCATGTATTAAAGGGGTTCACTGGTATGTTTAAATGTAATGTCTTGCGCCGTCCACCTCCGATGCTCCATACCTCGCCACCAGTAACCTTCTGATTATTTGTCTAATTAGACGAATAGGACTGCGGCTGTGCGGCCGTGCATTATCGGGAGCTTACTGCGCAGGTGCAGTACAAGAAAACTTCATACAGCAGTAAGCTCGCAATGACGCATGCGGGAGCAAGCATGCGCGCATTCACAGTTCTATTTGTCTAGTTATACCAATATTTAGCAAGCTGCCGGCGGGGGGGAGGGGGGGGGGGCGAGCATCGGAGCAGGATGGCGCAGGACATTACAGCTGCACATCGTTTTTTTTCCCTCCACACTCTGAACATATAAAAAGCATACAAAAAACATGCCCTGCAAATTTGGTGCTTCTAGCACTTACTTTGCTAATAACTGCTAAAGTCAGCCGCCAGTGACTTTAATGTAAGAAATGCTAATGCAAGTTTTTTACAAAAAAAAATTTGCATTGAATGTGAATGGCAAACAGCCCAAGCTCTCCAGGAACTGTCCGTCAGCAAACTGTCTGCCCTCTTCTCATGCCTGCTACCCTGTAAAAGGTGCCACCTTAGTAGACTAGATACAGTCCCTCTGCTTTCTACTTTATGCTTTACTAATTACTAGGATCTTATCAGTATTTGAGATTATCCACACAATTCTCAATGTTTTCAAAACATTTTAATGCAGTTATTAGTCAGTTACAATGACACAATTCCAAAAACATTAGTGAACAAAGTGCAGTGCCATCTTGTGGCCAAAAAGTAAAATACACCTTAAGACACTTTTTTACATTCAAAAATGTAATAAATATGTATTCCTTTTAACCCCTTCCACCCCTACCCCATAATTACCAAAATAAAACTTATAAAAAAAATTACAACATTTAAAAAAAATACATAAATAGTTACCTTAGGAACTTTATAAATATGTACGTCATGAGGGTATATTACTGCTGTCTTTGTAAATAAAGGCTTGTAATTATTTGTATAGAGTAAAGAAAAAAAAAACACTAAATGGAAAAAATACACCTTTATTTCACATAAAAATATTATTGGCATACATTGTAATAGGGACACAATTTGAACGTTTTGATAACCGGGACAAATGGGCAAATTAAATGTGTCTGTTTTATCTACAATAGCACATTTTATTTTTAAACTACAGTGGCTAAAATCTAAAAAATTATGATTTGTTTGCATTTTTTTCTTCTTCGTCTCTGTACAATGTATCTATATATATAATAGGCTACGTGCCTCAGCCTTCGAGCAAGAAGAAGAAGTAGCGCCCTGCCCCCAGGGCTGGTCCCAGCAGAAGAAGGGGTCGGTCCAAGCAAGAAGAAGAAGTAGTGCCCTGCCCCCAGGGGCAGTCCTAGACTTGCTTCCGAGCTGGAGGTTGACCACCGAGCTGGAGGGGGTAGCGGGCAGGAAGGGGGTATTGGGCACAGCGGCGGGGAGGAGGGTCAGAACCCCCCTCCCTCACCTGGGTCGCCCATCTGCGCTCCCCCTCTAGCTTAAGTTGAGCTGCAGCCGCCGCTATTAGTAAGAGGCAGCGGGCGGAGATAACTCACCTCTTCCACGTTCCAGCGTGCATTCCACTGTCATCACTTTCTGCAATGCCGTTCACTTACAATACAGTGGGCAGCATTGCAGGAAGTGACGACAGTGGAATGCACGCTGGAAGAGGTGAGTCATCTCCACCCACTGCCTCTTACTAATAGCGGCGGCTGCTGCTCAACTTTAGCTAGAGGGGGAGCACAGATAGGGGACCGAGGTGAGGGAGGGCGGGTCCGACCCCCCTCCCCGCCGCTGTGCCCAATACCCCCTTCCTGCCTGCTACCCCCTTATGCGGCGTATGCTACGCCGTGGGTCGGCTAGTATAAAATAAAGATTCTTAGAAAAAAGTACTGTCCAAAGAAAGCCTAGTTTGTCCCACAAAAAATAATATATAGATTGTTTCAGTGTGATCAATAGTGATATTAGTGAAGTTATTGGTGAATGAATGGGAGGAGCGTGATGTGAAAATTGCTCTGGTACAGAAGGGGGAAAAAACCTGTGATATGGAAGTGGTTAAAAAACATATTGGATCCATGGCTAGGGATGCTCGTTCGGATTTCGCGTAGATGCAATTTCCTGCATTTCCGCATTGGAATTCGGAAATCGTTAATAAAAGTGCGGTAGGCGGATTTTCGTGAAAACTTCCGACAATTTTAACCTTGATTTTCTCAAAAAGTACAAAGTCTTTTTGAAAGATTTTTTTTCCTCTTCTGCTTAGCAAACGGCGGCTTTGCTATTAACCGCTAAAATCGGTGGCCATTAAAAAACGTACAATGCAGAAATCCACATTACTGATATATGGTATGCCGCCGACTTTAGAGATTAATAGCAACGCCCTCATAAGTGCTAGAAACACCAAATTTTAAGATTATGTTAATCAGAAAAGTGGGAACAGAAGGGAAAAGATCTATCAAAAAGATCTTGTACTTTTTGAGAAAATCAATATTAAAGTCAACGGAAGTCAATATTAAAGTCAACAAGCGAAAATCCACATCAGAATGCAGAAAGTGGTCGTGGAAAGCGGTAGCGGTAATCGGCAATGGCGGAAAGCGGATTTTTGGCGGAATGCGGCAATTCTTACCATCTCTATCCATGACCAACACCCTGAGTTGCAAGTTGTTTTCTATTACATCACTGATTATGTTTACTTTTAACTGAGTTTATTGAGATATACCCCAAGGAAAAAAAAACACACACATGAAAATCACAATTACAATACAGTCATTCCCCTACTTACAAACAACTTGAGTTACAATGTTTCAGATATACAAACCAAGTTGTCTTCATGTACAAAACATACAATGCTGCTTTTTATTACATACATTGTTTGTTACATGTTACAGTATTGTATAAACTGTTATAAGTATTTGAAAACACCTTAAAAACATATTAAAAACAACAAATAAAACCAAATAAAAAATAGTTTATACTGTATGTCCAAATCCAGAATTAAAGGATAGCAAATCATTAATCCACGTATCACCATGTATAACACAGGACTCACCTTACATAGAGATTCAACTTACAAACAATCACCCGGTACAGTACCTGTGAGCAAGTTGGGGGGGGGGGGGGGGGGCTGTGGTTTTTAAAACAGATCCAGCAAACAAGACATTAGATTATAGGGAGAAATATTCCTGCTTTATATTCCTGCTGTATACTGTAATAACTTATTACATAAATCGACTTCAACCCGTGATGAATTCACTAAAAAGCAAAATGTAAATATGTCAAGCAGTCTGCAGGTGAGTTAATGATGAATGCTGAAACACGTGTATCTAGTGAATCTCGGATCAGTGGTTGGGCGTGATTTTGACCGAGCATTCCAGACCTCCTCCTATTCGGGAATGGAGTCTGTCACGGTATGTATTGAATGGCCCAGACTGTTTCCTGGGGAACTTGGGCTGTTTGCCGTTTGCATTTAACGCTATTTTTGTTTTTGTTTTTGTCATAAATTTGTGTATGCATTTTTTACATTAAAGTCACTGGCCGCCGACTTTACTAGTTAATAGCAATGCCTCATATGTGCTAGAAACACCAAACTTGCATAGTGTGTTTTTGGGAATACGAGGAAAAAATATTTCAAAAAGACCTTATAGCTTTTAAGAAAATCGATGTTAAAATTAGCAAATTAGATGCGGTAAAATTACAAATAATGAATTCATATGTATATAAATGTACTTAATATATATACACTATGTTCAGAGTGTGGGAAATAAAATAAAAAATTATGTTGACTCCCCCCTCCCGAACCTCTTTAAAGAGACTCTGAAGCCAATTTAAAATCTCATTTTTACCTTCCATGTATATTAAGAAGTATCAGTAGACTTAAAACGCCCCCCAAATCCCGGGGCAAACATCCACGACTTTCTTGGCCGTGAATTTTGCTGTCTGTGGAGGCAGAGCTTTGAGCCGTAGTTCTGCCTCACTGAAGTCAACCTCCGCCTCTCTCTGCCCCTCTCTGTGAAGGAAGACTGAGAAGGGCGGGGAGAGGCGGCGATCGGGGCAGATTGGCTACAGTAGAGGCAGAGATTCAGTGCTAAGCTCTGCCTCAACAAGGAAGCGCTGCCTGAAATCTGCTAGGAGGATTTGGGGGTCTAAACCCCTCGTTCTGCCGTGGGAATGTGGCATTTTGGTCTATTGATACTTCTTAGCATACAAGGAAGGCAAAAACAAGATTTTAATTTGGCTTCAGAGTCTCATTAACCCCTTGTCCCTCATGCAGGCTGGGATAACCAGAATGCGGAGCCCTGGCCAGGTCGGGCTTCTCATTCTAAGCTATACCAGCCCGCATGGTCCATGGTATGGGGGGGGCTCTGGGGGGAGGGGTGGACAACTCTCCCCCTCCCCTGGAGCCCTTGTCTAATCTATGGCTCTTCCCCACCTACGGTGCCCTAGGAGGAGATGAGACGACGTCACCCTGTAGGGGGGTTCATGGTGGCATTTTGCAATCCCCTTTAACACGGGGACCCACAGATACCAGCCACCTCCACAGGAGAAATGAGTATAGGGGTAAACAGTACCCCTTACCCATTTCCACAAAGAGTTAAATGAAATAAAAGCATAACTATGAAAAAAGTCCTTAAATGTTTTTAATTAACCATAACTACTTACCTGTACCTTTAAAAATGTTTCCACACCAATATCTTTGCAAAAGTCCCAAGCCAATATCCTCTCGTTAAGTTGATTGAAGATCTCCGCCAGCTGCCGCCACACATGATGCTTCCCACCACAGCTCTCAGCTATGCTGTATTACTGAGAGCCCTGTCATATGCGAAGGCTCCACTGCGAGCTCCTGCTGTCCTTCCCACCCACCACACCTATCACCCCCACCCATGCTGGCTATCGGTAAGTCCCCTTTTGGTCTCTTAAGGAAGCTTTGGAGGGAAACTTTAGTGACAGGCACTGACAGGCTGAGAACGCAAGTGATTCTTCGCATTCCAGGCAGCAATAGCAGTATAGAGGGCGCTATTCCAGCCAGGAATGCAAAGAATCACTTGCGTTCCCAGCCTGTCAGCGCCTGTCGCCGAAACCGGAAGTGGCTGCTGGCAGGGGATAGGACCATCTGATGGAGACTGTGTGGGCACCGGACAGCTGCAGGGGGCTGGTGGAAGCCCCAGGTGAGTAAAACTCATTTTTTGAGAGCCTTAAGTGTCCCTTTAAAGTTGATCTCTGGGATTCAGTCAAGGAGGGTTACTCAATGTGGCTTAAAAACTCTGCTATGGAGTTTTGAGTAAGTTGTACTGGGTTTGGGCTGTCCTTCAGATTATACAATTTTTCATAAAAGGACTTGAAAGTCTCTGTAATTTTAATAGGATGGGTGACTTTGGACTTATCATCTAGATTTGTAAAGAACTCTATTCTTTTTTTCTCCTGTCTCTGCTTCACTAGATTTGCAAGCATCTTACCAGCTCTATTCCCTTGTGAATACAATTTGGTATCTGTTTTAAACAGTAAGTAGTCGTATTTATGAATTAACTTAGTTCTTAGTTCAGGGGTGCTAGCTGATTAACTGCCATGTGTCTGCTGACTGTGAGGTAAGGGGTCAAAGTTTAGCCCAATGTTGATGTATAGGGCGCGGGTTGAACACGCTATATGTTCTCTGCTCGCCGCGTGTGGGAACAGGTGATATCCACTGGGAACTGTCCAGCGAACCATTTAGGCATAACCTGCAAATTTGGTGTTTCTAGCACGTAAGGGGGATTAGCTATTAACCGCTGGGGATTAGCTATTAGCAGCTGTTCGCCTGCCATTTAAGTCTGTGGAGCCTGCCGCAAACAGCCGGTTTGTGGTCATTAAAGGGACTCCGAGCTCAAAAGAAATACGAAATTAGTACTCACCTGGGGCTTTCTGCATCCCAGCGTAGGTCGGGACGTCCCACGGCGGAGTCCTGGCTCCACTCCCAAGGCCTGTCCAGAAATGGCTGGCCGGCGGCTCCCCCGCGACACTGGGCCAGAGTGTCGGGCTCCTTCTTCCTTATATGTCATTGTTGTCATCACACCCCGTACACCTACGCTGGTATGCAGAAAGCCCCAGGTGAGTACTAATTTCGTATTTCTTTTGAGCTCAGAGTCCTGTTAAATTTTGATGTTCGCTACATCACTAATGGTATTATGAGTAAAATCCATTAACCTGATCTCCTCTATTCTTCCTAATCCTAATACCGGATAAAACAGGAGATTATTTCATTCACTTTTTCTCCGAAAGGTGGCCATACATGAGGCGTCTTGGTGGCCGATCGGCTATCTGATTTCATTATAATAATTTGATGAAAATCAATGTTGCCAAAAGCATGCCCGATCGACGATGCAACCAATTTTGAGCTGAAATTGGTTGAATTGTATTGATCGAACATACAGCAAGATGTATGGCCGACATGCTTGATTGGGTGTACAGTGTTAATGGCATGCTATATTGTGACGAGGGAAGAATGCAATGAAACCCCAGTGCTGTCTGCCTTGTGTAAAATGTGCGCCACGGTGCCCTGTGTAGTATACTTTTCCTGTTGGTGTCCACCGCTACCTCCATCCACATACACGCAGCCCACATGGTTGCTGGTGTATGCATAAGCACGTGTGACGTCACAAACGCACCCACGGTATGCCAGCAAACCTGATCCTTCAGATAGAGAACAGAGGCGCCAAAAGGATAAAAACAATATTTAAAAGTTTTAAAATTAATGCTTAGGAGGCAGTGGTGGACTCACCTCCCACAAGCAGACACAACAACTGTGTATTCACAAAAGGGAAATTTATTGGTATACTCCAAATAGGATCGCAACGCGTTTCGCAGGTCAAACCCGCTTCATCAGGCAATTACAGGAAGGAGCACACAACTGGGGGTAAGAGGCAACACATTTGTACAATACCTGAACAAAACTGCATATAGATAAACATAAATATTTGTGTGAGGGAATTCACTGGTGTGATTTAAGTTAACAGGAAGAGGTGACTAGTTATTATGTTTTTGTGGGGGGTGGAAGGACACAACAGGAGGGGGAGGAGGGGGGGGGTTTGGAGGACCCAACAGGAGGGGGGGGAAGGAAGGCGGAATGCCAGGGGGAGGGGGGGGGAAGAGGGGGGGGGGGAAGGAGAGTGGTAATAAGGATTGGAAATGGGAAAATGGGAGGGGGGGGGGAAGGGGGGGGGTTGTTTTAAGGGGAGGAGGAAAATGATGGTAATTTTAAGTATTATATATAAAAAAAAATATATATATATATATATATATATATAAATATCAAATTGTAACATTAATATTCATAAACATAAAAAAACGTTGATCTCAAGCATGTGGCGAGATAATTGTCTAACATACAGTAAACAGTATCATAATTCATATATAAACACGCACCCATACATATGTGCATTAGGAGCGGTAAGACTATATGAGATATTGCAAAGGAGTTAAGGGATGGAGATCATACATTGGGTGTTTAAGAGAGACAAACAGAGCAATTTGTGGAAAACACTTAATAAAACAATCACCAAAAAGGATTCACTTACCAGCAGTATGTCCAGATAGCACCTGGCGCCTCAGTGGCCAAGTGATACTGATCTGCTGTTTATATAGCAGTGAACAACTCCCCTTAGCTAATTGGAATGTGGGGTGGGCGCTTAATTTCCCGCCATGCGCGATTACGTCATTACGCATGCGTACATGCGTATCTTGACGCGTAATGGCGATCATTTATTCATGCGTACATGCGTATTTTGATGCGTAATGGCGTATAGGGATTGCGTATTTTTGATGCGCGTATGCGTATATTTTTTTGAATGCAAAATGCCTGTGATGAGAAGGGGCGCATGCGTACTTAGCTTGATGCCATGCGTATGGTGGCCTGGAATGGGAATATAGCGTGTCTATGGACGCGTTGTGACGCAGACCCATTGCTAATAATAACAGAACCACTAGTTAACATTCATACATTTCAGGTTACTTGATCTGGCTGTATGCACCATTGTAGATGTACAATTATGTGTACTTATTGTCATACGCAACAATGTCATCTATTAGTGTAAACGCATGTATATATGAATGAGTAAAGTGATAATACAAATCAGAGCAAACTGTAAAAGGTTCTGACTGGCCAACTAAGACATAGAGTATTTATATTAGCAGGGTCACGTTGGATTAATTAATATTACGCATATTGTTCATAAAAAACCATTATAAAAATAAACTAAAAACCCAAGAAGAATATAATAGTAATTAAAAATAGTAATATTAAAGAAATAATAATATATAATAAAAATAAAAAAAAATATATATATATATATATATATATAAATATCAAATTGTAACATTAATATTCATAAACATAAAAAAACGTTGATCTCAAGCATGTGGCGAGATAATTGTCTAACATACAGTAAACAGTATCATAATTCATATATAAACACGCACCCATACATATGTGCATTAGGAGCGGTAAGACTATATGAGATATTGCAAAGGAGTTAAGGGATGGAGATCATACATTGGGTGTTTAAGAGAGACAAACAGAGCAATTTGTGGAAAACACTTAATAAAACAATCACCAAAAAGGATTCACTTACCAGCAGTATGTCCAGATAGCACCTGGCGCCTCAGTGGCCAAGTGATACTGATCTGCTGTTTATATAGCAGTGAACAACTCCCCTTAGCTAATTGGAATGTGGGGTGGGCGCTTAATTTCCCGCCATGCGCGATTACGTCATTACGCATGCGTACATGCGTATCTTGACGCGTAATGGCGATCATTTATTCATGCGTACATGCGTATTTTGATGCGTAATGGCGTATAGGGATTGCGTATTTTTGATGCGCGTATGCGTATATTTTTTTGAATGCAAAATGCCTGTGATGAGAAGGGGCGCATGCGTACTTAGCTTGATGCCATGCGTATGGTGGCCTGGAATGGGAATATAGCGTGTCTATGGACGCGTTGTGACGCAGACCCATTGCTAATAATAACAGAACCACTAGTTAACATTCATACATTTCAGGTTACTTGATCTGGCTGTATGCACCATTGTAGATGTACAATTATGTGTACTTATTGTCATACGCAACAATGTCATCTATTAGTGTAAACGCATGTATATATGAATGAGTAAAGTGATAATACAAATCAGAGCAAACTGTAAAAGGTTCTGACTGGCCAACTAAGACATAGAGTATTTATATTAGCAGGGTCACGTTGGATTAATTAATATTACGCATATTGTTCATAAAAAACCATTATAAAAATAAACTAAAAACCCAAGAAGAATATAATAGTAATTAAAAATAGTAATATTAAAGAAATAATAATATATAATAAAAATAAAAAAAAATATATATATATATATATATATATAAATATCAAATTGTAACATTAATATTCATAAACATAAAAAAACGTTGATCTCAAGCATGTGGCGAGATAATTGTCTAACATACAGTAAACAGTATCATAATTCATATATAAACACGCACCCATACATATGTGCATTAGGAGCGGTAAGACTATATGAGATATTGCAAAGGAGTTAAGGGATGGAGATCATACATTGGGTGTTTAAGAGAGACAAACAGAGCAATTTGTGGAAAACACTTAATAAAACAATCACCAAAAAGGATTCACTTACCAGCAGTATGTCCAGATAGCACCTGGCGCCTCAGTGGCCAAGTGATACTGATCTGCTGTTTATATAGCAGTGAACAACTCCCCTTAGCTAATTGGAATGTGGGGTGGGCGCTTAATTTCCCGCCATGCGCGATTACGTCATTACGCATGCGTACATGCGTATCTTGACGCGTAATGGCGATCATTTATTCATGCGTACATGCGTATTTTGATGCGTAATGGCGTATAGGGATTGCGTATTTTTGATGCGCGTATGCGTATATTTTTTTGAATGCAAAATGCCTGTGATGAGAAGGGGCGCATGCGTACTTAGCTTGATGCCATGCGTATGGTGGCCTGGAATGGGAATATAGCGTGTCTATGGACGCGTTGTGACGCAGACCCATTGCTAATAATAACAGAACCACTAGTTAACATTCATACATTTCAGGTTACTTGATCTGGCTGTATGCACCATTGTAGATGTACAATTATGTGTACTTATTGTCATACGCAACAATGTCATCTATTAGTGTAAACGCATGTATATATGAATGAGTAAAGTGATAATACAAATCAGAGCAAACTGTAAAAGGTTCTGACTGGCCAACTAAGACATAGAGTATTTATATTAGCAGGGTCACGTTGGATTAATTAATATTACGCATATTGTTCATAAAAAACCATTATAAAAATAAACTAAAAACCCAAGAAGAATATAATAGTAATTAAAAATAGTAATATTAAAGAAATAATAATATATAATAAAAATAAAAAAATATATATATAAAAAAACACAATGAGAATATAAGAAAATAAGAACTCGAACGTATGACACAGACCGAGTTCTTATTTTCTTATATTCTCATTGTGTTTTTTTATATATATATTTTTTTATTTTTATTATATATTATTATTTCTTTAATATTACTATTTTTAATTACTATTATATTCTTCTTGGGTTTTTAGTTTATTTTTATAATGGTTTTTTATGAACAATATGCGTAATATTAATTAATCCAACGTGACCCTGCTAATATAAATACTCTATGTCTTAGTTGGCCAGTCAGAACCTTTTACAGTTTGCTCTGATTTGTATTATCACTTTACTCATTCATATATACATGCGTTTACACTAATAGATGACATTGTTGCGTATGACAATAAGTACACATAATTGTACATCTACAATGGTGCATACAGCCAGATCAAGTAACCTGAAATGTATGAATGTTAACTAGTGGTTCTGTTATTATTAGCAATGGGTCTGCGTCACAACGCGTCCATAGACACGCTATATTCCCATTCCAGGCCACCATACGCATGGCATCAAGCTAAGTACGCATGCGCCCCTTCTCATCACAGGCATTTTGCATTCAAAAAAATATACGCATACGCGCATCAAAAATACGCAATCCCTATACGCCATTACGCATCAAAATACGCATGTACGCATGAATAAATGATCGCCATTACGCGTCAAGATACGCATGTACGCATGCGTAATGACGTAATCGCGCATGGCGGGAAATTAAGCGCCCACCCCACATTCCAATTAGCTAAGGGGAGTTGTTCACTGCTATATAAACAGCAGTTCAGTATCACTTGGCCACTGAGGCGCCAGGTGCTATCTGGACATACTGCTGGTAAGTGA
This sequence comes from Hyperolius riggenbachi, assembly GCF_040937935.1. NCBI lineage: Eukaryota > Metazoa > Chordata > Amphibia > Anura > Hyperoliidae > Hyperolius > Hyperolius riggenbachi. The sequence goes on from NC_090648.1 coordinate 10,396,049, forward strand.
ATCCTTTTTGGTGATTGTTTTATTAAGTGTTTTCCACAAATTGCTCTGTTTGTCTCTCTTATGGTGGCCACTAATGATCCAACCTTTTTCATCCAATCTTACCAAATCTATGTAGTATAAGGGTAAACTGAATGAATATACTGAATGGATACTTCAGGCAGTTACCTTATATTACATAGAAATGGTAAGATTGGATGAAAAAGATTGGATCATTAGTGGCCACCTTAAAACACCCAATGTATGATCTCCATCCCTTAACTCCTTTGCAATATCTCATATAGTCTTACCGCTCCTAATGCACATATGTATGGGTGCGTGTTTATATATGAATTATGATACTGTTTACTGTATGTTAGACAATTATCTCGCCACATGCTTGAGATCAACGTTTTTTTATGTTTATGAATATTAATGTTACAATTTGATATTTATATATATATATATATATTTTTATATATAATACTTAAAATTACCATCATTTTCCTCCTCCCCTTAAAACAACCCCCCCCCCCTTCCCCCCCCCCTCCCATTTTCCCATTTCCAATCCTTATTACCACTCTCCTTTCCCCCCCCTCTTTCCCCCCCCTCCCCCTGGCATTCCGCCTTCCTTCCCCCCCCTCCTGTTGGGTCCTCCAAACCCCCCCCCCCTCCTCCCCCTCCTGTTGTGTCCTTCCACCCCCCACAAAAACATAATAACTAGTCACCTCTTCCTGTTAACTTAAATCACACCAGTGAATTCCCTCACACAAATATTTATGTTTATCTATATGCAGTTTTGTTCAGGTATTGTACAAATGTGTTGCCTCTTACCCCCAGTTGTGTGCTCCTTCCTGTAATTGCCTGATGAAGCGGGTTTGACCTGCGAAACGCGTTGCGATCCTATTTGGAGTATACCAATAAATTTCCCTTTTGTGAATACACAGTTGTTGTGTCTGCTTGTGGGAGGTGAGTCCACCACTGCCTCCTAAGCATTAATTTTAAAACTTTTAAATATTGTTTTTATCCTTTTGGCGCCTCTGTTCTCTATCATAATACTGATTGTATCCACCTTTGGTGGAGGGGGATACCCCTTTTTGTTTTTCAAGCCTACAGAGAGCGACTTCTTAATCCTGAGTGGGGACAGGCTAATCTCCTCACCTGCCTACACAGTGGTTGCCTGGAGGTAACCCTGGTTTGTGAGTATACAATTCATACTCTTTCTAATAATCCAATTATCTTGACATACTACACCATATCGGGCTCTCGGTTCTTCTCTTTTTCATTTTTCTGATCCTTCAGAGGCTGCCAGCGCTACCCCAGAGAGGATCGGAGCTGCGATAAGGGACACAAATGCCTTTTAAAAAGCTGGAAGATGCCTCAGGTCAGTAAAGCTTCATTTATTTTGTTCATCTCAGAAACCCTTTAAAGGACAGCTGTGACCTACAATAACAAATAAGTTATATACTAATCTAAGAGGAGGGAGGTCTTTGGATCCCTTGGAGCCTTGCTGTTCCTCTCTGCCTCCCTCGTACCACAACCGGGCCCCGTTCACATCTCCTACTGGCTGCATCTTCAGGTCTCCTCAGAAGTTCTTGGGTCTCTAAGTCCTTCTGAAGTCGAGTGACTCCGCACTGCGCATGTGTGAGTCCGCGCTAGTATGTGTGCATTGTGGAGCATCTTCAGAAGTACTCAGAGACCAGAGTACTTCTGTGGCCTTCCTAACAGAACCAAAGGCATCTCTGACAATAAAGCTAAAGACTGGAATAAAGGAGGAATGAGGGAACATAGAGAGGAATGGGGGGGGGGGTGTTCTGGAGAAGGAACGAGGGGCCATAGAGAGGAACATGGGGCCCAGAGGAGGAAAAAGGAGACATAGAGAGGAATGGGGGGCCTGCAGGAGGAACGAGGGGACATAGAGAGGAAAAGGGGGCCCGGGGGAGGAACAAGGGGACATAGAGGGAATGGGGGGCCTGCAGAAGGAACGAGGGGCCATAGAGAAGAACAGGGGGCCCAGAGGAGGAAAAAGGAGACATAGAGAGGAATAGGGGGCCTGCAGGAGGAACGAGGGGACATAGAGAGGAAAAGGGGGCCCGGAGGAGGAACAAGGGGACATAGAGAGGAACAGGGGGCCCGGAGGAGGAACGAGGGGGCATAGAGAGGAATTGGGGGTGGGGCCAGAGGAAGATCAAGGGGACATAGAGAGGAATGGGGGCCCAGAGGAGAAACGAGGGGACATAGAGCGGAACAGAGGGCCCTTAGGAGGAACGAAGGGACATAGAAAGGAAAGGGGGGCCCGGAGGAGGAACTAGGGGACATAGAGAGCAACAGGGGGCCCAGAGGAGGAACGAGGGGACATAGAGAGGAATGGAGGGCTCGGAGGAGGGACGAGGGGACATAGAGAGGAAAGGGGGGCCTGGAGGGAGAACGAGGGGACATAGAGAGCAACAGGGGGCACAGAGGAGGAACAAGGGGACATAGAGAGGAATGGGGGGCCCAGAGGAGGGATGAGGGGACATAGAGAGGAAAGGGGGCCCGGAGGAGGGACGAGGGGACATAGAGAGGAAAGGGGGCCTGGCGGAGGAACGAGGGGACATAGAGAGTAACGGGGGCCCAGAGGAGGAATGAGGGGACATAGAGAGGAAAGGGGGCCCTGAATAGGAACAAGGGGACAGAGAGAGGAAAGGGGGGCCCAGAGGAGGGACGAGGGGACATAGAGAGGAAAGGGGGGCTGGAGGAGGAATAAGGGGACATAGAGAGAAACAGGGGGCAGAATGGTCAGAATGGTGAGGAAGGGAAAGATATAACTTTCTCTGAGAATTCAAATACGGCTTTCATTACTCTATTACTATAGGAAGGAAAAGGAGCACAATGTGCAAAATACAGACCCATATCTTTAATAAATTCTGACATTAAAATATACTCCCGTATTTGATCTGACAGACTAGGGAAGATCACACACCAGATTCTGGGAAAGCAACAAACTGGTTTTAGGAAAGACAGACATCTGCAAGAAAATATATACACCGCTATTAATATTATTCATAAATGTAAAAATAAGAAGGAAGAAACAGTGATGACAGCAATCGACGCTGAGAAAGTGTTCAACCGTATCTCCAGAGAATTTATCTTTACATGCCTAAAAAAGTAAAGCCTGGGGAATTCATTTATTGGTAGGATTAAGAATTTATACAAAAACCAAAATGCCCAAGTTATAACTAATTCCCACAAAGCAAAGCAAACACGTTTCCCATATCTAACGGGGTAAGACAGGGCTGTCCCCTGTCACCAGGACTTCCCAACAAATGCCTTGAGCCTCTGATTCAAAACATTCACAATGAAGATTTAATAAATGGAATAAAGACAGGAAAAGCAGATATAAAAATCCTGGCATATACAGAAGACATATTACTGACATTAACCACCTGGGCGGTATGGACGAGCTCAGCTCGTTCATCACCGCCGGAGGCTGCCGCTCAGGCCCTGCTGGGCCGATTTGCGCCAAATAAAGAGCAGCACACGCAGCCGGCACTTTGCCAGCCGCGTGTGCTGCCCGATCGCCGCCGCTCTGCGGCGATTCGCCGCGAGCAGCGGCGAAAGAGGGTCCCCCTAGCCGCCTGAGCCCTGCGCAGCCGGAACAAAAAGTTCCGGCCAGCGCTAAGGGCTGGATCGGAGGCGTCTGACGTCAGGACGTCGGCTGACGTCCATGACGTCACTCCGCTCGTCGCTATGGCGACGGTGTAAGCAAAACAAGGAAGGCCGCTCATTGCGGCCTTCCTTGTTTATTCTGGGCGCCGGAGGCGATCGGAAGAACGCCTCCGGAGCGCCCTCTAGTGGGCTTTCATGCAGCCAACTTTCAGTTGGCTGCATGAAATAGTTTTTTTTTAATTAAAAAAAAACCCTCCCGCAGCCTCCCTGGCGATCTTATCAGAACGCCAGGGTGGTTAAGATATCCTATAATTTCACTGCAAAAAATGTCAGGAGATTATGTATAAATTTGGAGCCCGTTCCAATTTCAAAATAAATAAGGGAAAAAGCGTCATCTTAGATTTAGGCTGTTTGATCAAAAGTAAGGAAAAAATTAAAGATCTTAGTAACTTCAGTTGAAAACATGTGGTTAAATATCTAGGTATTCACTTAAAGGGGCCCATACACTGGTTGATTTTAGCCATTGATCGATCGATCGATTTTATAGAAATTGATTCTATCAAATTCCTCTTACGATAATTTTCCAGCCGATTTCGATCGATTTGGTCTATCTGACAGGATGGAAAATCTAGGTTGCGCTGCTGCTGGCAGCAGATCGATGGCCAATAGTGTTGCATTGGATCTAATGGTCCAATAATGCATTTAGATTGATTTCCAATAGATTTCATTATGCAATCTATTGGAAATCTGTTCCTAGTGCATGGCACATATCAGATAGATTCCTTTCAGATTCGACTTGAAAGGCATCTGCCAGAAATCTATCTGATGGTCGAATCTGCTGCAAATCTATAAGTGTATGGCCACCTTAAAGAGAACCAGAGATGAAGCACCCTCATGTATTTTATTACATTTATCAGTGGGAACATGACAGTAAACACCTACCCTGCTTTTAGTTTCATTGTTATCTGCTTAATTAGTCTATTAGCAACTGTGATAAGAATCCATCGACTATTCAGTCGAGGTTTGACCTGGAATCATTATAGCTGAGTCACTCTTCTGTGGAGTCCTTTCAAGCCCAAGCCTTCCCCCTCCTAGCTTAGATCTTCTGCTTTGCATACTGAGAGCTGTGATGATATGGGAGAGGCTGCTGCTCCTGAGAGAGAAGCTCTGTGGCTGTAATATGATCCCTGTGTGCTCTGTGTGCACTAGATTCTCATAGGAATGAAACTGCAGTTATTATCAGTGACACTTCCTACAGGCAGATCATACCAAAATGAAAGCACATAGATGAAAGGCTGCATAAGCCTAGATAGCAGCAGTCTCATATAGCCTAGACAGCACATCCAGAACAACTGATAACCCAGAAGGAGAAGGGATATGAGCCGGCGGCCATATTTGATTTTTCCTGGAGCAATAATGGATAAAAAACACTAAAAAAGGCACACCAGAGCGGCGGAATTATCAGGTAGAGCATTTATTCTTTACAAGCTATCAACTGATATGTTTATTTTGTGTGAAGCGTTCATCTCTGGTTCCCTTTAAGTCAGGAGATAAACAACTTGTTTATTCTGAATTTTAAGAATATGATTAAGGAAAGCAAGGGAAAATTGAATTGATGGGATTGTCCATACTTTAGCCCATTGGGAAGGATTGCTATTATAAAGATGTTAATATTGCCTAAAATTCTGTTTGTATGCAGTGCCTCCCTATTACCCTCCCTAGCACATGGTTTAAAGACTGGCATAGGCTGTTCCAAGAATTTATCTGGGCAAAATCCAACCACAGGATCAGTTACAAAACAATTAGTAGAGTGCATAAAAGGAGGAGGTGTGTCTGCTCTGGATATTTTGGATTGCTATAAAAGCATACTACTATCTAGAGTTATAGACTGGAAAATAGAAATATCTTCAAAAACAAGAAATAAAGTTTGGCTCTTACTGGAAAAGAAGGAAATTGACCTAGAGTTTGTTTTTTCCTGGCACCCGACTAATATAAATAATCTGATTCACTCTACGACTCACCCTCTCATAAAGCCTACACTAAAAACCCTACATACTTTAATTGTGCAGTGGCAGAAAAAGACAGGGCTTTCCCCTTTACCACCTTGAGGGATAATCCATTGTTCCCACCAGCATCTACTGGCTTGTAGTTAATTAGCCTTTTACAGGACACATGTGTGTTAAATATGCTGGGAACTGAGGAGCAAAAGATCCCTAGTGTGTTGTATGTATCTAAAAATGCAGAAGCATGGTGGCAGAAACAAGTCAAAAGCTACTTAAACGAGAATACGCCCATCAGGGAAGAACTTAACGATATAGAGAAACTCCTCCTTTTCAGTAAAAGACCCCCAAAAACAATATCAGTATTGCATGATTTCTTATGACACTCTCAAAATATGACGAACCTCCACCATACTCTAATAAATGGGAAAAAATGTTTCCACCCCCCTTGAAATAAAAAAAAAATGGCACCAAATCTGGTCTAACATCTGGAAGATCCCAGACAGTGACTTACAAATGCTACAACATAAAACAATAGCAAGGCGGTATTTTACACCTGCACAAGCAAAGAAGCTGTCTACTTCAACTGATATTAAAAAGGAAACAAATTAAAAATACAATATTTCAGAAATAAACTCTATTTTATAAATAGCAGCCTTTTTTTTAGCTGCATGATGACAAATATACAATATTTTACATTTAGTGGAGGAACCCCTCCCTTACTTTCATATTGCCGGGACAGAATCCGGCAAACTGGTGAAGTAGGTGGTGTCTGGCAAAGGAGGCAAATTGCTAATGGCTGCCACCTGTATAACCCTAGTTATGAAAAGAGAAGGGGGAAAAGCATGCACTAAAATGCTCATAGGCTTGAAGGAGTGTTTATTTATCTTTGTATGTGTCAGAGTGGTGCAACTAAATATTTTGAATTAAAGAAATGTTTGGTTTGGGTCCGCTTTAAATGCTGGAGATGCTGAGTAGGAAATGGTACGGAGGTTCACAATTGGTGGGATTGTCCAGTAATCAAAAGCCTTTGGAAAGATTTTATCCAATTCGGAAGGAGTGTAATCGACCATAACCTTTGAATTTCTGCCACCACTGCTATACTGGGTATAACAGACCAATAATACAGCAGGGAGAGTAGTTCTTTGAAGGAAGTAGGCACTTTAGTGGTTAACAACATATTAGTGAAACATTGTAAAAGCTCCGAAGCCCCTGTCTTTACAGAATGGCTTATGAGAATCAGGGGCGTAGGAATAGGCCCTGCAGCCCCTGCGCCCGCGGGGGGGGGCAGGCCCCCCCCCCTGGGGCCCGCTCGGGGCCGTTTTGTGGGTGCTGGAGGGGTGGCAGCATGAGGGGAAAGCCTTGCCCACAGTCGGCGGGGAGAGGGGTAGTTCCGGAAGTGACGTCAGCCGCTAGAGGGAGAAGTCTCCGATGGAACGCACGGAAGCAGGTATGTATCTGCCCGCCGCTCGCTGCCCACCACAGCCCCACAGACACTTACGAGCTGGAGGGGAGCGCAGAGGGGAGAGCCCCGAGGTGAGGGAGAGGGGGGAACTACCTCTCTCCCCGCCGACTGTGGGCAAGGCTTTCCCCTCATGCTGCCACCCCTCCAGCACCCACAAAACGGCCGCGAGCGGGCCCCGGGGGGGGGGGGGGGCCCGCTCAGAAAATCTGCAGGGGGGCCCGGTGGGGCCTAGTTACGCCCCTGATGAGAATGGAAGATCTGTGTGAAAGCCCTGGGATGGATATGGATGAGATAGTTTCAAATCAATTCATAGCTATGAGAGAAGTTTGGAGGGCACTGAAATCCTAGAGAGGAAAGACCAAAAGAGGGAGACCAAAGAGTAGCGCAGTGTGTAGTGCGTATATAATTGTTATCCAAGGTTAAATGAAAAGTTGAATGAAGTATGCATGGATCTGTGTCAGCTGAAAGGTGCAAAATAAGTATCTGTGGTGCTGCCCGTTGTTGTTCGTGCCCCCGGTAGGTCTTGACTTGTGGTTGCTTTTGGTCTGACGGTGGGTGTTTTTTCTGGCAGGGGGAGGCAAGGGTGTCTCCCGGGGGATGGTGGGGCGGTGTGCGGGAGGCATTGTTGTGGAGGGAGAGCGATTCTCGGCTTTTGTTTACATTTGAGCGGAGGGTGCCCGCTCTGGAATTATTCACACCCTTCTCAAAAATCAATAGAAAAGCCTTTATTGGCTATTGCAGTGGACAGATGCTTCTGGTAATTACAGACCAGCTTTTTGCATGTCTGCACAGGTATTGTTGAACATTTATCCTTAGCAATGAGCTCAAATCTTCCAGGTGGGAGGGTCTTCTTGCCATCACCCTGATCTTTAGCTCCCTCCACAGATTTTCAATTGGATTTGGGTCAGAACTCTGGCTGGACCGCTCCAAAACATAGTTCTCATTAAACATTAATGAGAACTCTGTAGTTCTCATTAAATTAGATTCCCTGCTGGAATGTATTGGAAATTGATGTGCAGTGTGTGGGAGGAACAGATTCTTCCTGAATTGTTTCTTTTCAGAGAGGAATCTATTGTTTTGAAACATGGAGCTTGATTCACAAAAGGGTGCCAACTTAGTTAGCATGCCTAAAAGCCCCTTAGCACGTCTAAAGCCCTTTAGGATGCGGAAAGTTTTGCATGCTAAGCTAGCGCGCGCAACATTTAGCGCTGCGTGGTGTACACGAAACGTCGCACCGGTGCCCCCGAAATGTCGCACAGTGCAACGTTTCGGGTGCACCCGGTGCAACGTTTAGGCGCACCTAGTGCGACATTTCACACGCAACGCGCAGCGCTAAACTTTGCGCGTGATCAATAAAAGTTTTGGGCGTGTTAACTGCTTAGCACTCTAGTTAGCACACTCAAAGCTTTTAGGCATGCTAAGTGAGTTAGCACCCATTTGTGAATCGATCCTTGGATGGAAATCTATTAGGGCTTGTTCACACTAAGGGCGTTTTCGCCTTTTTTTTAAGCGCTGGCGATTTTTAAAATCACTCTAAAAGCGCTTGTGCAATGATTCCCTATGAGAGGGTTCACATCTGAGCGGTTCAATTCCGATCCGGCACTCACCAAAGCGCTGCCTGTACCATTTCTGGGGCGATGTGCCTCAATGGAAGGTATAGGGAAATCGCAAAAAGCACTTGAAAAAACACTTTGAATAGCAACTTCCCCAGTGCTTTTAAAAATAAATACATTTTATTTATTATTTTCCGGGTCAAAGAGTTCACTTCCTGACTTGAATGAGGAAGTGAACAAACAAATTGCTCTGCAAAAGCGCCTCGCGCAGGTAAGCGCCGGGAGGAGCAAAAAATGAAAAATCGCTGGCGTCAGCAATCTCGACTTTAGATGTGAACAAAGTCTATTGCAGTAAGCAAAGCAGTATTTTTAGTTTCTAAACATATAGACAATGACATAGAGAAAGAGCAGAGCAGCCAGGCATGTGATGAGATCGCTGCGGCATCCAGGACTTCTGTTGGCGCAGTTGAAATATGTCGTTTTTGCGATGCCATCTTGAAAGTATGTTACTTTGTCTAGATCACAAATGCTGTCTGTAGCACATGCATTGGTGTTTTCCATGTAACCTATGAAATTTAAATAATGTACAAAATATTAGCAGCAGCAGTATTGTACCGTGTTGATGTCCTCATACTTAATTCAACCAAATGTTACATAGTTATTTGAGTTGAAAAAAAGACATACGTCCATCGAGTTCAACCAGTACAAAGTACAACACCAGCCCGCTCCCTCACATATCCCTGTTGATCCAGAGGAAGGTGAAAAACCCTTACAAGGCATGGTCCAATTAACCCCAAAAGGGGAAAAATTCCTTCCTGACTCCAGATGGCAATCAGATAAAATCCCTGGATCAACATCATTAGGCATTACCTAGTAATTGTAGCCATGGATGTCTTTCAACGCAAGGAAAGCATCTAAGCCCCCTTTAAATGCAGGTATAGAGTTTGCCATAACGACTTCCTGTGGCAATGCATTCCACATCTTTTTTTTGTTATACTGTTTTTTATTAAGTTTTAAGAAAGAATAACAATCAAAAGAATTTCCGGAGGATCAATGAATACAGTACAAGGGTCAAGTAGAACATATGAATGAGCAGGATTATGTTTACAGAATTGTACAGACATCTCATAGTTAAGGTATAAGTGGAGGAGTCTTTCTGTAGCTACTTGACAAGGGAGTAGAAATAACATGCTTAATATATGTATTCTCTTATAACCTCTAAAAAGAGAAATTCCAACATTTGAAGTGTCTGAGTGGACCTTCGTCCAAATAGGTATTTAGTTGTAGTTAAAGGAGAGCAGTTAAAGAGGTGAGTGTGAAAGTATTGAGAAAAGGAAGGGGGTAAGGAGTGGTAGCCAGTTGTAGAGCAGAAAGAAAGAAAATTGTGGTCCTGTGTATGGAGTTGCATGGTATCACAAAGGTTAGCCAATACTTGTAAGAGAAATCGACAGCTTGAATAAATGGGTATGTAGGTAAAGGCCTAATGTTAATAGAGTATAAGAGACATTTTTTTGTTTTGTTTTATGTGGTCAAGGGGGGTGGTAGATAGGTGAAGCATAGGGCCATGATTCCCAGATTTTGTGAAAGTTGCGTTCAGTATCCCTAAGTGAGGCTGTAAGTTGTTCCATGGATCTAGTCCAGTTAACTTTGAGGATGACTTCAGATATGTTTGGAGGGGCAATGTTTTTCCAGGCTGAGGCAATAGCTAGTCTAGAGGCGGTTAGTATATGGGTGATTAAGCGAATCGTATGTCTATTTACTTCCGGGGTTGGTTTGCCTAGTATCATATATATGGGGTCTATTGGGACTATGACACCGGTTGTGGAGGTAATAAGTTCTTGAACTCCATTCCAGAAAGGGGATAGACAGGGGCAGCTCCAGAATATATGTTCTAAAGTGCCTTTGTTATTGCAGCCTCTCCAACACAGATCAGATGTGCCCGGGTAGATTTTTGACAATTTTTCAGGGGTAAGGTACCAGTGGTAGATAATTTTATAGATATTCTCCTTAATTTGTGTGCACATGGAAGAGTGTTTGGCGTTTTCCCAAATCTCCTCCCAGTCTTCCATAGGTATCACTGTAGAGAGTGAGGTTGACCATTTTGTCATGTAGTGATGGTCTGGTATCCAAGTTCCCGATTTGGTAATAAGTAGTATGTAGATTTGGGAAATTAAACTCTTTTGGTAACCCCCTTGACCACATAGTCGTTCAAATGAGGAAGGTCTGAGTGTTAAGACGGGCTCGTGTATGATGGTGCGTATAAAATGCGTAGTTTGGTTGTAACCCATGATTAGTTGGGGTGTAAAGGGTATTTTGTCTTCAAGTTGGTTTCTGGTATAGATTTTGCCTGTAAGAGGGTGTATCCAGTTGCTGAGGTTAAAGTAGCCCATTTTGAGCCAGGTAGCCATGAAGGATTCTGAGAGGCCCGGTTTAAATCCAGGGTTCCCCAGTATTGGGCATAGTGGTGAGGGGGAGGACTTCAACTTAGCCATGGTAGCTGTAGTACGCCATATGTGTAGTGTGAATTTGATAGTTGGTAGCATTTGTTGTTTGGGAAGTTTTGGAGTGGAATGTGACCAGATTAAGGATGCTAGTGAGATTGGTAGCAAGCTGGTAGCTTCTATGAGACCCCATTTTGTATGAACTTTTAGGCTGGACCACTCAGGGAGTTGTCTTAGGTGTGAGGCATAGTAGTAGGAACGTAGATGTGGAAGCCCAAGACCACCTTGTTCTCTAGGAGATAGAAGTATGGTTTTGTGGACTCTTGGCCTTTTATGGTTCCATATAAATTTACCGAAAGCTGATTGTAAAATTTTGAATTGGGAGGATGGTACTAGGATTGGTAAGGTTTCAAATAGGTATAAAAGGCGAGGTAAGATATTCATCTTTAGGGCATATATCCGGCCTAGCCAGGAAATCTTATAGGCTGTCCACTTGTGTAGGTCTTGTAGAATCTTTTGTATAAGAGATGGGAAGTTATGCTTATATATAGTAGTATATGTGGGGGTTAAGAAAATTCCTAGGTATTTTATGGAATGGGATTGCCATTTGTAGGGGAAACTTGATTTCAGGGAGATGAGGAGATCTGGGGTGATTTTTATTGGTAGAGCTTCAGTTTTATCCTGGTTTAGTTTGAAGCCTGATAGAGATTCGTAAAGGGCTAGTGTAGCATGTAGGGCTGGAAGAGAAGTGAGAGGATCAACGATGGTCAGAAGGATATCATCCGCGAACAGAGATATTTTGTATTCATGTTTACCCTGGGTAACCCCCTTAATATTGATGTTTTGCCTAATGGCTGAGGCTAGTGGCTCTATGCTCAGGGCGAATAAGAGAGGGGAGAGGGGGCATCCCTGCCGTGTGCCATTATGTATATTAAAAGGTGAGTGGGGGGTAAAAGGGAGTTTAACTGATGCTGTTGGTGAGGAGTAGAGGAAGTTAATTAGGTGAAGAAAAGGGCCAGTGAAGCCTTGGTGTTCAAGAACTCTAAATAGGAAGGGCCAATGTAAACGATCGAAGGCCTTCTCTGCATCTAAACTTAAGAGCAGAGAAGGTCTGTTGGATCTGCCCATCAGTGATATTAGGTCGATGGCCTTTCTGGTGTTGTCACCCGCTTGACGACCTATAATGAAACCTACCTGGTCATTGTTTATGAGTCTAGTTAGTATGGGATTAAGGCGGTTAGCTATTGTTTTTGTGATGATTTTTAGATCTGAGTTGAGGAGAGAAATCGGCCGGTAGCTTTGGGGTATCTGAGGGTCCTTGCCTTCCTTAGGAATAACAGTGATGAGGGATTTAAGAATAGAATTCGGCGGGTTCTCACCATTCATAATTTTGTTAGCTAGTTTTACTAGGAGTGGGATAAGAATTGATTGGAAGTGTTTGTAGTAGGAATATGGCAAGCCATCTGGTCCTGGTGATTTGGATGATGGTAGTTTTTTAAGAACCTCTAGTAGTTCAGTTGAGGTGATGGGGGCGTTGAGGGTGGCTCGGTCTTCATCTGTTAGTTTAGGGAGATGAAGCTGTTCTAAAAAGGATGACACTTTCTCTGAGTACTGTGGGTTTCCTGAAGGATCGGGTAGATTGTATAGTTGTTTATAGAAGGCGGTGAAAATGTTAGCTATTTTAGTCGGGTTATAATGTATGACTCCTTGATCGTCCTTCATTGAATAGATTATCTGCTGGCTGCTCTGTGGATTAAGTTTTCTGGCTAGTATAGTATGTGGTTTATTACCCCTTTCAAAGAATAATTGTCTAGTCCATTTTAAGCTCTTTTCTAATTGGGAGGATTGAAGAGTGCGGATGTCTAGTTTAAGTTGCTGTATAGCTGAAAAGTGTTCTTGTGTCGGATCTTTTTTATATGAAGTGATTGCTTTAGCCAGGGAGGTATTTAGTTCTACCAGTTTTTTGGATGTGTATTGTTTTTTCCTAGCTCCTTGTGCTATAAAGAAACCTCTTATAAAGGCTTTATGCGATTCCCAGACTAGGCCGAATGATGAGACAGAGTCCATGTTTATTTCAAAATAGGAACGTAGTTCCTCCGAGCAGTTTAGGATAAGTGTCTTGTCTCTCAATAGAGATTCGTTTAGCCTCCAATAAAATGGCTTATGTGGGTTAGATAGCCAGTCAAGTTCTATGATTACTGCCTGGTGGTCAGACCATGCTGTTGGGACTATAGTGGAGTCAGTTAGTATAGGAAGGAGTGGAGCTTTAGCGAAGAAATAGTCAATTCGCGAATGGGAGGCATTGGGTGGGGAGTAGAAAGTAAAGTCAGTTGCTGTGGGGTTAGCTACCCTCCATAGGTCTATCAATCCATATTTTCGAAGTAATATTCGGAATTTACGGGAATTTCGTTCGTGCGAAGCAAAAGTAAATGTGGATGGAGTTTTACTTCTATCCTTCGTGGATGAGAAGGCCAAGTTGAAGTCCCCCCCCAGGATAATAGTACCCTTAGCAGTTTTATGAAGTTTTGAAAAGAAAGAGGATAAAAAAGGGATCTGTTGTGTATTAGGTGCATACACATTTGCCAATGTGATTGGCTTACCTGCCAAGGACCCTAAGAGTATCAGGTAGTGTCCTTTTTCGTCACGTATGGCTTTATCTATTAGTAGAGGCAAATCTTTTTTATATAATATTGCTACACCAGCTCGTTTTTTGGGTCCAGAGGCTAAGTACACATTTGTATAATGTCTGTTATTAAGGCGTACCGAATCTTGTGCAGTTAAGTGTGTCTCTTGTAAGAAGGCCAAGTCTGCATCAAGCTTCTGTAGGTCCTTCAGAAGAGACATTCTTTTTTGTGGAACATTAAGGCCTTTAACATTCAGAGTATATAACTTAACCATTGTCTGAGAGGATATTATCATAATGTGGATTGGTAACCATTTGAGAGTGAATGCAGGGACCCTGGGGTAGCGTTTGAGAAGAGAGAGAAAACATAAGATATGCGTATAGCAGAATTAAGAACAATAACATTAACATCATAAGAACTATTATGAAATAACAATAGCCACTGCATAAGTTGTGGCAACATGCCAGAACAACCAAAAGTGGTTGTGAGAGAACGAACCGCCAAGGTGTGACCGGTCCTCGAAAGGGCCAGGCAGACCTAATGGCTGGTATCCGGAGGTACATGTGGGAGTCCGAGAGTAGCCCCTCAGAGCCCAGAGTCCAGCACTTATTATCTAGCAACATAGATCAGATTATTTTTATGCTGGCAGTATAAAATATGATGTAGTGTATGGAGCCTGATTAGAAGCATATCTTCAGGTTGGTATCATAAAGTTGTCAGCTTTTCTGATGGATAAAGTCAGCTTGGGAGGGCTTCCATTTCCTCTGGCCTGTCCGGGTAGGTGAGACTCCGTACAGGGGTTTTAGTCCAATCGGAGGTATGGCGAACTTTTCGTGGTGGGGATCGGACAGATGGTGAGAGTATATGTTGAGAGGACACATTCGGAGGTGGACGGAGGCCCATCTGCTTTAAGAAGAGGGGAGCATCGTCTAGTTCAGTAAGCGAATATTGGAGGCCTTGTCTGTTTACTATCAGGCGGAACGGGAAACCCCACTTGTATGGGATCTTTGCGTCAGCCAGAAGTTGTGTAACAGGCCTTAGGGCCCTTCTTTTGGTCAGAGTGATTAGAGATAGATCATTAAAGATAGAGAGTTCATCTCCTTTGAAGGGGACTTTGGAGGTATTGCGGAGAGCACGCATTAGAGCCTCTTTTGCTTCATAATAATGCATTCTAATTATAACGTCCTTAGGACGGCGTACAGTCGCCTGTCTTTCACCCAGGGACCTATGAGCACGGTCCATACGCCAGAGTTCGTCTGGTTGGTCAGGCACGATTGATTTGAATAGCTCGAGGAGATGGGGCATCAGTAGATCTGGCGTAACTGTCATAGCCATGCCTTTGATTCTGATGTTTTGCCTCCTATCCCTATTCTCGCTGTCCTCTTGTGCAGCCCTTATGGCTTTTAAGTCATTTTGTATGATTTTCTGTTCATCCTCTATTTCATGCTGTTTAATTGTTAGGGCCTCCATTTTTTCCTCCATAACAGTAGTGCGTTCCCCTAAAGAAGTGATGTCCCCTTTAAGATCCTTAATAGCTGTTAGTATTACTTGTTGTAAAGAGTCATGGAGGGATCTATAGTGTTTTTCTAGGGTTACCTCTAGCATGGAGGCCGTCAGCGGGATGTCTCCTGATGCTTGGGGAGATGTGCCAGGCTGCTGCTGCGGCTGTGAGGCCTGTGGTACGGTGTCAGCGCCAGAGGAGTCAGCGTGGTCGGCGCCATCTTGGGTGGAGGAGGTGCGCACATACCGGTCCATAGCTCCGGTTTGCTGGGCCGTCTTGAGGCTAGATTTGGCTGCCATCTGAGTGGGTGGGTGCTCCGGTTCTGATCTGTGCAGCCGCCGCTCTTTGTATGCGGAAGTGTAGCTAATAGCGGCGGAATCAGTGCAGGGTCGGGCCGGAGCTCTGTCTCTAAGCGGCCATCTCGGATCCGCCGCGCATGCGCCTCCAATGCATTCCACATCTTAATCACTCTTACTGTAAAGAACCCTTTCCTAAATAAATGGCTAAAACGTCTTTCCTCCATGTGCAGATCATGTCCTCTGGTGCTTTGAGAAGGCCTAGGGACAAAAAACTCATCCACCAAGCTTTTATATTGCCCTCTGATGTATTTATACATGTTAATTTGATCCCCTCTAAGGCTTCTTTTCTCTAGACTAAATAAACCCAGTTTATCTAACCTTTCTTGGTAAGCGAGACCTTCCATCCCACGTATCAATTTTGTTGCTCGTCTCTGCACCTACTCTAAAACTGCAATATCTTTCCTTTAATGTGGTGCCCGGAACTGAATTCCATATTCCAGGTGTGGCCTTACTAGAGAGTTAAACAGGGGCAATATTATGCTAGCATCTCGAGTTTTTATTTCCCTTTTAATGCATCCCAAAATTTTATTAGCTTTAGCTGCAGCTGCTTGGCATTGAGTACGATTATGATTATGTTTATTTTTTAAAGCTATACAGAAAAACATAAATTATTATTGGGAAAAATAGATAAAATTTAGAGATTTTGTTTATTTTTCCTTGAATTTTAATGATACAAAATGATTATAATTATCTATCGTCTGTGCTTGAGGCTAGGAGCACACCAGGCAGTGTGAAAAACCATGAGATTTCTGCAGTGTGTTTTTGATTTTTTTAGTGTGTTTGTTGGCATTTTTTATGCATTTTTGGTGCATTTGTGTTATGTGCCCCCCCCCCCCCCTCCTTTTCAGTGGAGTAAAATAGAGTATCATATTTATTTCATTAAAAAAAGCACGTGTAAAAATGCAATGCTCTGCGTCTCCATTGAAATATATTGTGTGCATTTTACATACCTTTTTTGAGAAATACCCAGCACGTTGTGTGTTTTGAAATGTGTACATTGTAAAGCACACATTGGACTTGATTCACTAAACCGTGCTAGCACATAGCAAGGCCGCGCTAGTGTTTTTGCGTGCAAATGCAAATCTTTGCACGCAAAAAACTGTAGCGCAACCGTGCTATTTGTTAGCACGGTTTAGTGAATTAAGCCCACTGTATAAGGCACATATATGCATTTTTTCCATACAGCCCATAGACTTTCATTATGGGCAAAAATTCATGTCCGTTCCGCAAGCGATTCAGCCTAGTCTCTCCTAGCCTAAAACTTCTTATTTTTGAACAGTGATTAGTTTATAGTGGATTGTTCAATTCTTCAAACAATGGGCTTCATTCACTAAACTGTGCTAAGACAAGTATTACACCTTATCAAAGTTATCACACATTATCAAAGTTATCACACATTATCAAAGTTAACACACCTTATCAGAGTAGCATAGCGAGCGCCATGAAACTTATGCCAGCTAATTGGCAATGGCACTTGTTCTGCCCTGAGCCCCTGCGGGTTCGTAGCGCTCCCTATGCTACTCTGATAAGGTGCAATACCTTTGATAAGGTGTGATATCTTTGATAAGGTGTGATATTTGTCTTATCACGGTTTAGTGAATTAAGTCCAATACAATTTTACATTTAAAAGACTTTAAAACCACAAATAATAATATGGTGTATGGCAGGCATGTTTAAAGTCCAGCAACGATACATACACGGCCAGGGCTCTCAATGGGCTTGATTCACAAAAGGGTGCTAAGTGTTCACACGCAAGTGAAAAGCCACTTAGCACGTGCAAACTGGCTTAGCACGCACTAATATGCACACAAAAGTTTGCGCGCGCAAAGTTTCGTGCTTTGCACTCCAAGTTTTGCACGCACCGTTTTGCATGCAAAATCAGCCGTTTTGTGTGCTAAGTAGCGTGTTAAGCATAGTTTGCATGTAAAGCGGCTGATTTTGCATGCAAAGCGGTGCGCGCAAAACTTAACACGCGCAAACTTTTACGCGCACTAATATAGCACGCGAACAGTAACAGCTTTGCCGTGCAAACTACTTAACACCGTAGTTTGCACGTGCAAAGCTTTTAGGTGTGCTAACTGTGTTAGCACCCTTTTGTGAATCAAGCCCAATGTGTAGCCAGGCAAACCAATTTATTATCAAAACTGTACAATAGGCTTAAAAGGATACTTAAGTCACCTGGAAAAAAATGAGTTTTACTCACCTGGAGCTTCTACCAGCCCCCTGCAGCTGTCTGGTGCCCACGTAGAGTCGCTCCGATGCTCCTGGACCCACCGGCAGCCACTTCCGGTTTCAGCGACAGGAGCCGACAGGCCAGGAACACGAGTGTTTATTTGCGTTCCTGCCCGTGATAAGTTTACATAAGTTTAGATTGCGCACAAAGTCCCGCACACAAGGCAGCGCCATTAAACTCTATGCGAAGTGCACCAGACTTTGCTAGCGCAAAACTTTTGATCAGCTGTGCACTGCGGTGCTAACCCAGTTGGTGCTTAAACTTATCATGCCTAAACTTATCACACCTAAACTTATCACACCTGAACTGAGTTTAGGCATGATAAAGGGCTTTTCACCAGCGTGCTAACTGTTAGCACCGCTTTGTGAATCAAGCCCAAAGTGTGCTAAGGGGCCCAATGTCCTATGAGTAATTTTAGGATTTTACAGGTCATTTTGAGGCATTAGGTTTCCAGACTACTCCTCATGGTTTTGGGCCCCTAAAATGCCAGGGCAGTTTAGGAACCCCACAAGTGACCCCATTTTAGAAATACATACCCCAAGGTATTCCGTTAGGAGTATGGTGAGTTTAGGGTTGCCAGGTCGGCTGATGGAGAAAACCGGACAGGGGGTGGAGTTAGGGGCGGAGTCAGAAGCGCACTTTTATGTAGAGTGGGGCTAAGCAATGGGCTTTTTTTAAAAAAAATTAATAGTATTTATATCGCACTGACATCTTCTGCAGCACATTACAGAGTACATAGCCATGTCACTAACTGTCCTCACCAGTAGTACTGGTCCAGTGCACATAAGAGACAGTTTTTCACCAGTAACTGCACATAAGAGACAGCTTTTCACCAGTAAATGCACATTATAAGAGACACCTTTTCGCCAGTAAATGCACATAATAAGAGAAAGCTTTTCCCCAGTAAATGCACAAGAGACAGCTTTTCACCAGTAAATGCACATAATAAGACAGCTTTTCACCAGTAAATGCACATAATAAGAGACAGCTTTTCACCAGTAAATGCACAAAAGAGACAGCTTTTCACCACTAAATGCACATAATGACAAACAGCCAGTGTTCCCAGTATATGTAGCCAGGGATATATGTGCCCAGTATATGTAGCCAGGGGGTATATATGTCCCAGTATATGTAGGCAGGGGTGTAAATGTCCCAGTATACGTAGGCAGGGGTATATATGTCCCAGTATATGTAGCCAGGAGGTATATGTGCCCAGAATAGGTAGCCAGGGGGTATATGTGCCCAGAATAGCTAGCCAGGAGCTATATGTGCCCAGAATTGGTAGCCAGGGGCTATATGTGCCCAGAATAGGTAGCCAGGGGCTATATGTGCCCAGAATAGGTAGCCAGGGGCTATATGTGCCCGGAATAGGTAGCCAGGGGCTATATGTGCCTGGAATAGGTAGCCAGGGGGTATATGTGCCCAGAATAGGTAGCCAGGGGCTATATGTGCCCAGAATAGGTAGCCAGGGGGTATATGTGCCCGGAATAGGTAGCCAGGGGCTATATGTGCCCAGAATAGGTTAGGTAGCCAGGTGCCCCCCGCCCCCCCCCCCCCCCCCCCCCCGCAGGAGGAGCACAGTGCAGCAGAGAGAGAGCTGGGAGCAGCGGTGGAGCCAGGTGCCCCCCCCCCCTTCCCTCACCTTAGGGTGCTCTCTCTCCCCCGCTGTCTCCTCCAATATGATATGCAGGCTGGCGGGTGGCTGCGGGCGGAACTTACCTCTGTGTCGCAGGCGCCGGAAGTTCGGGTCCCGCAGCCGCTGAGATTCGACTCAAAAAAGATCCGGATCAAAGATTCGAATCATTCATGAGCCGGACAACACTATTCAGACTGATTAGTGTTGTCCGGCTCATGAATGATTCGGATCTTTGATCCGGATCTTTTTTGAGTCGAATCTCAGCGGCTGCGGGACCCGAACTTCCGGCGCTGGAGCGACACAGAGGTAAGTTCCGCCTGCAGCCACTCGCCAGCCTGCACATCATCCTGGAGGAGACAGCGGGGGAGAGAGAGCACCCTAAGGTGAGGGAAGGGGGGGGGAGCTTGTCCCCCTTCTCCACCGCTACTCCCAGCTCTCTCTCTGCTGCGCTGTTCTCCTCCTGC
This sequence comes from Hyperolius riggenbachi, assembly GCF_040937935.1. Taxonomy (NCBI): domain Eukaryota; kingdom Metazoa; phylum Chordata; class Amphibia; order Anura; family Hyperoliidae; genus Hyperolius; species Hyperolius riggenbachi. The sequence continues at coordinate 10,415,949 of NC_090648.1, forward strand.
GCTGCGGGGGGGCTCTAAACCGGACAACTTAATTGTCCGGTTTAGCATGCCTTTTTGCACCGGACACAGCGCACAAAAACCGGACTGTCCGGTGTAAAACCGGACACCTGGCAACCCTAGGTGAGTTCATAGAAGATTTTATTTTTTGTCACAAGTTAGCGGAAATTGATTTTTACTGTTTTTTGTCACAAAGTGCCATTTTCCGCTAACTTGTGACAAAAAATAAAATCTTCTATGAACTCATCATACACCTAATGGAATACCTTGGGGTGTCTTCTTTCTAAAATGGGGTCACTTGTGGGGTTCCTATACTTCCCTGGCATTTTAGGGGCCCAAAACCATGAGGAGTAGTCTGGAAACCAAATGTCTCAAAATGACTGTTCAGGGGTATAAGCATCTGCAAATTTTGATGACAGGTGGTCTATGAGGGGCCGAGTTTTGTGGAACCGGTCATAAGCAGGGTGGCCTCTTAGATGACAGGTTGTATTGGCACTGAAGTGCAGGAAACGCAGGATGTTCTCAAATCGTGACCTGGACATGGCAGCAGAGAACATGGGCATGTGATGTATTGGGTGCGTAGACCAATAAGACCACAATACATTCTTTTTGACTAGACACATGTTAAGGAGAAGGCCCCAAAAAATGTTACGTTCAGAAACTTGGAGTGGTTTCCACCGAAAAGGCTGGGCATGGTAGCTTCTTGGATTGTTTTTTGCGTATTGTGTGGCATAACGGTTGGTCTCAGCCACAATTAAGTCATAGAGACCAGCAGTGATCAGAAGAAAAAATTCTGTCACTGCGGTGGGGCGGGTAAGGGTTTGGCCGGGTGATTAGAAGCCCACAGGGGGCAGATTAGGGCCTGATCTTGTGGATAGGAGTGCTAGGGGGTAACAGGTGGTGACAGGAGGTGATTGATGGGTGTCTCAGGGGGTAATTAGAGGGGAGAATAGATGAAACCAATGCACTAGGGAAGTGATCAGAAGGGGGTCTGAGGGGGATCTGAGGGTTTGGCCGAGTGATCAGGAGCCCACACAGGGCAAATTAGGGCCTGATCTGATGGGTAGGAGTGCTAGGTGGTGACAGGTGGTGACAGGAGGTGAATGATGGATGTCCCAGGGTGTGATTAGAGGGGAGAATAGATGCAATCAATGCACTGAGGAGGTGATCGGGGGGGGGGGGGGGGGGGTCTGAGGGTGATCTGATGGTGTGGGTGGGTGATTAAGTGCCCGCAAGGGGCAGATGAGGGTCAGATATGATGAGTAGCAGTGACAGGTGGTGACAAGGGGTGATTGATGGGTGATTGACGGGTGATCAGTGGGTGATTAGAGGGGAGAACAGATGTAAATAATGCACTGGGGAGGTGATCGGGGGGGGGGGGGTGTCTGAGGGCGATCTGAGGGTGTGGGCGGTTGTTTGGGTGCCCGCAAGGGGCAGATTAGGGTCTGATCTGATGGGTAGCAGTGACAGGTGGTGACAGGGGGTGACGGGGTGATTAATAGGTGATCAGGGTGTGATTAGAGGGGAGAATAGATGCAAGCAATGCACTGGCGAGATGATCAGGGGGGCTCTGAGGGCGATCTGAGGGAGTGGGTGGGTGATCGGGTGCCTGCAAGGGGCAGATTAGGGACTGATCTGATGGGTAGCAGTGACAGGTGGTGACAGGGGGTGACGGGGTGATTAATAGGTGATCAGGGTGTGATTAGAGGGGAGAATAGATGCAAGCAATGCACTGGCGAGATGATCAGGGGGGGTCTGAGGGCGATCTGAGGGTGTGGGTGGGTGATCGGGTGCCTGCAAGGGGCAGATTAGGGTCTGATCTGATGGGTAGCAGTGACAGGGGGTGATTGATGGATGGCAGGGGGGGTAGGATCAGTGTGTGTGCTATAACATACACAGCTGCCTCCTCCCCTGGTGGTCCCTCGATCACTGGGACCACCAGGGGCGGAGGCAGCCTGTATAATACACTTTGTATACATTACAAAGTGTATTACCGTATATACTCGAGTATAAGCCGAGTTTTTGGGACCCAAAAAGTGGTCCCAAAGTGGGGGTCTCGGCTTATACTCGAGAGAGTATAGGTAGCCAGGCATACCTCCCCCGCAGGCAGTTCGCCCCCACTTCCCCAGCAGGCAATGCACACCCCTCCTCCTCTCTCCCCTACTCCCCTCCCCGCAGGCTAAAAGATTAGATAGGAGAGGGGATTAGCGGAACAGCAGGACTCAGCCGCGGGCTGACTCTTCCCTCTTGTCGGGTCCCCTCTCCACGCCTGAAATAAGAGCAGCGGCGGCAGCAGCTGAGTGTCTCCCCTTCTGGGCGGCTCCAGGCAAAGATCAAATGTCTCCGGGCTCCTCCATGTACATTGTGGCTAACAGGAAGTAGTGTGATTACTACTTCCTGTTAGCCACGATGTACACGGAGGAGCCCGGAGACATTTGATCTTTGCCTTGAGACGCCCGGAAGGTGAGACACCCAGCTGCCGCTGCTGCTCTTATTTCAGGCGTGGAGAGGGGACCCGACAAGAGGGAAGAGTCAGCCTCAGCCTGTGGCTGAGTCCCGCTGATCCCCTCTCCTTCTATATAATCTTTCAGCCTGCAAGGGGAGGAAGGGGGGCACACTGCCTATGGGGAAAAGGGTACACCTATGGCTGACCTATATTAGAGACATCTACACCTGGCCACCTATCTTAAATCACCTATGGCTGGCTACCTATACTGCCTACACTACATCTTCTCCTGTCCACCTACACTAGAGCACCTATGGCTGGCTACCTATACTGCAGACATCTACACCTGGCCACCTATGTTAGATCACCTATGGATGGCTACCTATACTGCAGACATCTACACCTTACCTATGGCTGGCTACCTATATTGCAGACATCTACACCTGGCTACTTATACTAGAGCACCTATGGCTGGCTACCTATACTGCCTACATCTACTCCTGGTCACCTATACTAGAGCACTTATGGCTGGCTACCTATACTGCAGACATCTACACCTGGCCACCTATACTAGAGCACCTATGGCTGGCTACCTATACTGCAGACATCTACACCTGGCCACCTATCCTGGAGCACCTATGGCTGGCTACCTATACTGCAGACATCTACACCTGGCCACCTATACTAGAGCACCTATGGCTGGCTACCTATACTGCAGACATCTACACCTGGCCACCTATGTTAGATCACCTATGGATGGCTACCTATACTGCAGACATCTCTTCACCTTACCTATGGCTGGCTACCTATATTGCAGACATCTACACCTGGCTACTTATACTAGAGCACCTATGGCTGGCTACCTATACTGCCTACATCTACTCCTGGTCACCTATACTAGAGCACCTATGGCTGGCTACCTATACTGCAGACATCTACTCCTGGTCACCTATACTAGAGCACCTATGGCTGGCTACCTATACTGCAGACATCTACACCTGGCCACCTATACTAGAGCACCTATGGCTGGCTACCTATACTGCAGACATCTACACCTGGCCACCTATACTAGAGCACCTATGGCAGGCAACCTATACTGCAGACATCTACACATGGCTACCTATACTAGAGCACCAATGGCTGGCTACCTATACTGCAGACATCTACATCTGGCAACCTATACTGGATATACCTCAGCTTATGCTCGGGTCAATAATTTTTCCCTGCTTTTTAGGGTATAAGTTGGGGTGTCGGCTTATACTCGGGTCGGCTTATACTCGTGTATTTACGGGTATATGCTTTCTATGCGGTAGATCGTCCGCATACAACCCGCCGGCGCTGCTAATTGGCCGGCGGGTTGATGTCGCGGGTGGGCAGAGCCTAATGCCGGCGGATGCGCGCGATCCCCGGCTAATCAGTCCCCCTGGTGCCGCCGCTGATTGGCGTTACGCGGTCCTGGGGGTGCCACTTTGCCGCCGCCTGTTGGTAGTGGGCGGTCGGCAAGTGGTTAAAGGGACTCAGAGCTCAAAGATTAAAAAGATTTTATATATACCTAGGGCTTCCTCCAGCCCCATCCGCTCCGATCACTCCCACGCCGCCGTCCTCCAAAGCCCACAGCTTCGGGAACTGGGTCCCATCACTGACATCAGTTACAGCAATCTACGCAGGAGAAGTGTGCCCTCTACGTATATCTCCAGCGGCTGCTGGAGAGATATGCAAATAGCGCACTTCTCTTATGCTAGACTGGCTCTGACTGACGAAGGTGCGGAGACCCAGTTCCAGAAGCTGCGGGCAGTGGAGGACGGCGGCCTGGAAACGATCGGAGTGGATGGGGCTGTAAGAAGCCCCAGGTATGTATAAAATTGTTTTAATCTTTGAGCTCTGGTGCACTTTAAGATGACCTACTACAACTTGATTGCTTTGCACCAGGCTTGCTCTCCAGGACTCCCGAATGCGAATTTACCCAAATTATTCGGGTAAATCTCAGCGTTCCCGAAGTCGAAGCCGAAGCCGAATGCGCCGAACCCGAAGGCGGCCGAATGTACGCATTTGAATTCTGCCGGATGACGCGTTGGGTTTGGCTTCGGGATTCGGGAATGACGCGGGCCAATCAGAATTCCTCCAGCCGAGTCCCTGGCAATGCTAGCAACCAATCAGAGGAGGGGAGCCTGGCCCTCCCCTCCTCTACATAAGGCGGCGTCTATTTTGCGGAGCTATGCACTTGTGTGACTGAGCTGGTACTGAGAGCATCTCCAGTGCTGTGCTACGTGTCTGATCAAGTGTATTCTGTGCTAAACCTAGCGTTTTGCTTCCTAAACACCTCCTAAACACATTCATTGTACTGTTGTATAGATAGATAGTAATTTGATTGTTTGTAGTCAGCAAGTGTGTACGGTATACTGTGCTAGGCTAGTGTTAGTCTGTGTGCTATAGTTAGTTGTGTACTATAGTAGTTTAGTTAAATTGTACTGCTGCTGTTTGCTGTAGTCTGTTAGTTTATAGCTTCAGTACTGTTAGTTAATACTAGTTACTTACTAATTGACTGTGTACAGGCCAGCATCCCTTGTTGTCACCTGCTGTGACTGTCATTTGCCGGCGCACCCTGTTGATTGCGTCTGACCGTGTATGACCGACCGACTGTAATTTGTCACCCACTGTCTGGCCGTTAGTTATATTGTTTACTGTTTAGTACAGCAAGCGTTTAATAGTTATTACCTGTGCGTACAACCGTACTACTACTAGGTAGGTGGTAGTCTCTCTTCCACTACTACTACCACCCACCCCTTCATTTAATTTTTTTCATTTATTACTGTGTAATTTATTACCTTTCTGTAGTAAATTGTTACATTCGCAGGCCAGCATCCCTTGTTGTCACCTGCTATGTGACTGTCATTTACCGGCGCACCCTATTGATTGCGTCTGACCGTGTGTGACCGACTGTAATTGTCACCCACTGTCACACGAGTTAGTACTGTAGAGACTCACTGTTAGTAGTACTACTACTACTACTACCTACTACTACTACTACTACTTCTACTACTACTACTACTACTTAAAAAAAAACAAATTTCATTTTTTGTTGACACTTACCACTAGTCACTCACCACCACCACCAACCCAGACTTTATTAAAGTTTACACCGTTTTCTACACATTTTTTTTTTTTTTTTTTTTTTTTACTGTATTAGTATATAAGTGCAAAATGACTGGCAGAAGTAGAGGACGAGGCACCACCAGGAGAGGCAGTGCCATTGCAGCAGCCACTGCCAGCAGCAGCAGGTCTGGGAATGGTCCGCCGCCAGCCACTGACCGCAGGGAGGAGGGAGCAGAGGCGCAACAGCAGCCTGTTGCGCCTATCTTTGAGACGGGTCGTCGCCCACGGCCCATTGGGGAGAGTGAGGTGCAGGCTGTGGTGGAAATGATGGCGGGGCAGGAACCCACCATTTCCAGCCAGGCCTCCAGCACCAGCGAGACCAGTGCCACCACCACCAGCACTCCGGTCCGCAGCAGGCCTCCACCACTGCTTGAGGTCACGGTGACCCCATTGACCAGCCTGCCCTCACTGAGCTCGGTCTTCACCCCAGTGACTGCAGCCATGTACAGGGATGTTGTGGAGACGTTTGAGCAAGAGATAATGGGGACATCATCATGCAAGGAGGAGGAGGAGGAGTTGCCAGTGGGTGCCCTTTGTTTGTCTGCTGGACAGGGCACTTTGGGGGAGGAGGCCCGGAACCAGCTGGAACAGCAGCCGCCTGCGCAGTCCACTGCTGTGCAGGAATTTGAATCCCTGGAGGAGGATGAGGAGGAATTGGAGGTGCTGGACGTCGCTGCTGAGGGGGAACAGCGGAGCGCAGCAGCAGTGGTGCGAGGGTGGAGAGAGGAGGAAGGGGCTCAGGAGCCAGAGGAGGACGCTGACCCTGATGTCTCTGTGTCACAGACCACCCTGTTCCCCATGGCAGCGCACATGCTGTGTTGCCTGCACACAGACCCCAGGGTGAAGCAGATGCAAGCGAGGGAGGACGCCTGCATCAGCATGATCCTGGATCCACGGCTGAGGGGGAAGTGGGCTCAGTTTCTGCCTGCTACAGGACGTGAGCAGTGCACAAGCGAGTTGCAGCAGCTCCTTGTTCGGTGACTGGAGGAAGCCTTCCCCCAGGCTTCCACCCCCTCTGTCCCTGTCCAGCCAGCACAGCAGCCGGTGCCTGCGGCCAGCAGCAGCAGCGTCAGGTGCCCAGGAGACCTGCTGTCATTGACGCAGGCGCTCTATATGACGGTAGAGCAGCTGAGAGAGGAGGTGTGTGCAGCAGCCACCTCCTCTGAAAGCCACAGCCAGCGCATGACCCAGATGGTGGCTGAGTACATGGGGTCCTTCAGTGGGCTTGACACCGGCAGCGTGGACCCCATGGAGTACTGGGTGGAGCGGTTGCACATCTGGAGTGAGCTGGCGCAGTACGCCCTGGAAGTCCTGTCTTGCCCCCTTCCAGCGTGCTGTCCGAGAGGTGCTTCAGTGGCGTGGTCACCGAGAAGCGCTCTCGTCTGTCCACAGAGGGACCAGGTCAACCAGGTCTGGATTGAAGGCACGTTCCTGGCACCTACTGTTGGCGAGAGGAGGACATGAGGTGCCTGGGAATCATTGTTTGACAACATAAACCTTCATTCCCGGGGTCCTGATAATTTGGCCTGGTGTTTCTTCACTTGCTGTGGTAGTAACGCTAGCTACCATGGCCCGTGACATGCCTGCTGCTGCCACACGTCACTCCTCTTCCTGCTGCTGTTGCTGATGTATTTATATATTTATGAATTTATTGATTTATTTATGAATTTATTTATTTGTGTATTTATTTATTTATTGTATTTATACAGCGCCAACATATTACGAAGCGCTGATTTTCATCCTCCTGCTGTTCACCACACAATGCATGCCTGCTGCTGCCACATGTCACTCCTCTTCCTGCTGCTGTAGTTATCCTGCTGTCTGTGCTCCCACCACCAGGGTCCACAGAATACATTGCCTGCTGCCATTCGCCACTCCTCCTCCTGCTGAGTTTATCCTCCTGCCTCTCTGTGTTCCCACTGCCAGGGTCCACAGAATTATGTGCTGCTGCCATGCGCCACTAGCTATTACGCCACTACAATACCTATACTGTTGTAAAAAAAAAAATTCTGAGGTGTCTGGGTTAAAAACTGTGCTGTCCCAGTTGTGCATTGGGCACAATGTGGGCTGCACGACTGCTGTCCGGAACCTCCTCCTGCTCTTTGGTGTTTATTTTCAGCCTTGGTACCAACGCTAGGTACCATTGGCCTGTGACATTGCCTGCTGCCATACATCACTACTCCTCCTCCTTCTCCTCCTCCTGATGCTGCCTGCTGGCTGCTGCTATAGTTATCATCCTGCCTGTCTGTGTTCCCACCACCAGGGTCCACAGAATTATGCGCTGCTGCCATGCGCCACTAGCTATTACGCCACTACAATAGCTATACTGTTGTAAAAAAAAAAAATTGTGAGGTGTCTGGGTTGAAAACTGTGCTGTCCCAGTTGTGCATTGGGCACAATGTGGGCTGCACGACTGCTGTCCAGAACCTCCTCCTGCTCTTTGGTGTTTATTTTCAGCCATGGTACCAACGCTAGGTACCATTGGCCTGCGACATTGCCTGCTGCCATACGTCACTCCGCCTCCTCCTCCTCCTACTGCTGCTGCTGCTGCTACTACAGTTATCCTCCTGCCTGTCTGTGTTCCCACCGCCAGGGTCCACTGAATTCAGCGCTGCTGCCATGCGCCACTAGCTATTACGCCACTACAATAGCATTAGCTATACGGTTGTAAAAATAAAAAAATTCTGAGGTGTCTGGTTTGAAAACTGTGCTGTCCCAGTTGTGCATTGGGCACAATGTGGGCTGCACGACTGCTTTCCGGACGTCACTACTCCTCCTCCTCCTGCTGCTGCTGCTGCCTGCTGGCTGCTGCTATAGTTATCCTCCTGCCTGTCTGTGTTCCCACCGCCAGGGTCCACACATTGCCTGCTGCCATTCGCCACTCCTCCTCCTGCTGAGTTTATCCTCCTGCCTCTCTGTGTTCCCACTGCCAGGGTCCACAGAATTATGTGCTGCTGCCATGCGCCACTAGCTATTACGCCACTACAATACCTATACTGTTGTAAAAAAAAAAAAATTCTGAGGTGTCTGGGTTAAAAACTGTGCTGTCCCAGTTGTGCATTGGGCACAATGTGAGCTGCACGACTGCTGTCCGGAACCTCCTCCTGCTCTTTGGTGTTTATTTTCAGCCTTGGTACCAACGCTAGGTACCATTGGCCTGTGACATTGCCTGCTGCCATACATCACTACTCCTCCTCCTTCTCCTCCTCCTGCTGCTGCCTGCTGGCTGCTGCTATAGTTATCCTCCTGCCTGTCTGTGTTCCCACCACAAGGGTCCACAGAATTATGCGCTGCTGCCATGCGCCACTAGCTATTACGCCACTACAATAGCATTAGCTATACTGTTGTAAAAAAAAAAAAAAAAAAATTCTGAGGTGTCTGGGTTGAAAACTGTGCTGTCCCAGTTGTGCATTGGGCACAATGTGGGCTGCACAACTGCTTTCCGGACGTCACTACTCCTCCTCCTCCTCCTCCTCCTGCTGCTGCCTGCTGGCTGCTGCTATAGTTATCCTCCTGCCTGTCTGTGTTCCCACCGCCAGGGTCCACACATTGCCTGCTGCCATTCGCCACTCCTCCTCCTGCTGAGTTTATCCTCCTGCCTGTCTGTGTTCCCACCGCCAGGGTCCACAGAATTATGCGCTGCTGCCATGCACCACTAGCTATTACACCACTACAATAGATATGCTGGTGTTGAAGATAACATTTTACAACAGTAGAGTTCTGTAAGGGAAAAAACAAAGAATGTGGGTAGTGGACGGTGAAGAAGAAGAAGAAGAATCAGGTAAAAAAGTAGTAGAAGAGGAAGAAGAACCAGGTGAAGAAGAAGAACCAGATGATGAAGAAGAAGTAGAACCAGTTGAAGAAGAAGAAAAAGAACCAGGTGAAGAAGAAGAAGATGAACCAGTTGAAGAAGAAGAAGAAGAACCAGGTGAAGATGAAAAGAACCAGGTGAAGAAGAAAAAGAGAAGAACCAGGTGAAGAAGAAGAAGAGAAGAACCAGGTCAAGCTGAAGAAGAGAAGAACCAGGTGAAGATGAAGAAGAGAAGAACCAGGTGAAGAAGAAGAAGAGAAGAACCAGGTGAAGAAGAAGAAGAGAAGAACCAGGTGAACAAAAACCAGATGATGAAGAAGGAGAATAAGAAGACGAAGAAGAACCAGGTGAAGAAGAAGATGAAAAAACAATTGAAGAAGAACCAGGTGAAGAAGAAGAAGAACTTAAAGAATCAGATGCCAGTGAAGAAGAAGATGATGAAGATGATAGTAATGAATGATTGATGACGAGAAACAAAAAGAGGGTAAAACAGAAAAAGAAGATGGTGAAGAAAAAGATGGAGAGAAAAAAAAGAAGACGGTGACGATGAATAAACAAGAAATGCTGAAAAAAAAGTTTTCCATCACATTTTTTTAATATATCACACCTAAGTATTTACATGTGATTTCCCTTTAAAAAAAAAAAAAAACATCCGAATTTGCGAACACAAATTTTTCCCGAATTTTTTAACGCAACCCGAACCGAATTTAATTCCGAACCGAATTCGGCGATCGCATCCGAATTATCCGTGGGCCCGAATTCGAATGTACCCGAATTGAATTTTGGTACATTCGAGCAACCCTGCTTTGCACCTTACCTCAAACCTCAGACACCCCATCTCTAGAGAATGCAGTATTCCTTACCGCCAACCTCAGACACCCCATCTCTAGAGAATGCAGTATTCCTTACCGCCAACCTCAGACACCCCATCTCTAGAGAATGCAGTATTCCTTACCGCCAACCTCAGACACCCCATCTCTAGAGAATGCAGTATTCCTTACCGCCAACCTCAGACACCTCAGCTCTAGATAATACAGTAATCCTTACCTCCACCCTCTGACACCCCAGCTCTAGAGAATGCAGTAACCTTTACCTCCAACCTCAGAAGAAATCCCCGCTGTTTACATCATACGGCGCTGCTGCGCAGCAGCGCCGTAAAGCAGATCGGTGATCCCCGGCCTCTGATTGGCCGGGGATCGCCGGCATCTGATAGGCTGAAGCCTATTAGAGGCGGCGCAGGATGGATCACCGTCCTGCGCCTCCCAGGGGAGGGAGGGGAGGGAGGGAAACAGAGGGAGGGCGAAAAACAGAGGGAGGCCAAAACAGCTGGCGGCAATCAGACCCCCCCAGCAGAACATCCCCCTAGTGGGGAAAAAAGGGGGGAAGTCTGGTCGCCCTGGCTGAAATCTGATCTGTGCTGTGGGCTGGAGAGCCCATGCAGCACAGATCAGGTGAAAATAGGCTGGTCCTCAAATGGTTAAGGAATGCCATTTATATGAGAGGTATGAAAGTTATATCATTCTGCTGGTCCGGATCTGGTGAATATTGTAATATCAAATTGGGGCCACTGACATACCCAGTCACCAAGCTGCCTCATGCTAGAACATGTTACCCTAATCAAGTTTGATGTCCTAAGAATTGTGGCATATTCTGAGGAATATGAATCTGTGGGTGTTATGTGTATGTCATATTGGGTGGATGGAAAATGTCCCACCCAGAAGGGTAACTGCCCCTGTCCAGCCCCTGGGCTGAACCTGAGACCCCAGCCAAAAATGTGGGTCATTCAAAAGAACTTGACAGGGACTCCTCCCCTGAGTCCTCCAAATTTCATCGTAACTAAGACATGCTGTTGCTCTGAGGACTGAGCAGCGGCCATATTTATTTGAACTTTGCATACACAGAAGGACATTTTCACCTGAGCTTAAGTATCCAATTATTTCTTCCCTTACTTTTATTTTTATACTGTGCGACTATTGTCTCTATAATTGTTGATTTTAATGATTTTCGGTATATATTAATTATTTATATTGCATTCATAATAAAATACTTCTAAAAGTCATTTATTTGTTCAGCTACCCCTGCTATTCAGACACACAGAAAGAATCCTAGTGTTCTGAAGAGTCGCTACTACTGTTGATAATGGGATGATTCCTGGTTGCTGAGACACCAACCGCCAAGGCTCTGCAATGAAACAGACCGGTAGCCCAATGGCGCAGTAGCGTTAGGTAAAATTGGTATGAGTTAGATAGTAAGATATACTCACAAAGGTGGGTTGCAGTCCTGCAACCACCAACAGAGCTATGGAAAATTAAACCGTTCCCTTTCGGTATCCCAGATCCGCTTGGCAGGTACTGATTGGTCGCTCTCCTTAGGTATTTGGACATGTGGTGTACCATATATAGGGATGATCGGAAAGACCAAATTCCACTCTGCCAGAATTCGCAGATTCCGCCAGCCCTTAATTCCGTTGCTATGAAAATTCCGCCGGATGTTTGCGAAATTCCACGGAATTCCGGATTCCGGCGGAAAAATTAAAGTAATTGCAAATGGAACTGTAACGATCGGTGTAACACAGAGAGGGTTTGACTATTGGTGATCTGCAGTATCACCAAGAATACAGATATATACCTGATTATTGATGATCTGCAGTATCACCGATAAACAGATATATCACTAACCTCTGGACACCTGAGTGATATGAGTGTTTGGTGCAACCGTAATACTTTGAGGAGAGCAACCGAAGAGCGGGTGCAAGGCAGTAAGGGATACTGCCCAGAGAACAGGTTCCTTCCAGAGGCCTGAGCCTCTCCAAAGGGAGGGGTCAGGCTGAGAGTGGGAAGGACCAGAGTGTGAGTGACACCAATGGTGTAATGTCACTGACAGATCTGTGAACTATCTCTTAACAGGGGAGATAGCTCTCAAGGTCGGACAAGCCAGGTCAGCATCAGACAGACAGATCAGATACAGAGACAGGAGACTGATTCGGAATCGTAAAGCAAGCAGGGTTTGGCAACAGAATATCAGATATAGTGAAGTACCAAATCAGTGATCAGAAGAGTGGTCGGGAAAGCAGAAGGTCATAACAGATAATCAACAATGCCTAGTCTGAGGTGTGAGCTCCGTGATCATCAACACCCTGGAACTAGTCTGAAATATAACAGGAAGGTAAAGCTAATTCCTAGTCTTGGGTGTGAGCTCCGTAGTCATCAACACCCTTGAACTAGTCTGAAGAATAACACAGATAATATACTATATTCCTAGTCTGGGGTGTGAGGTCCTTGGTCATCAACACCCTGGAACTGGTCTAGGGAATAACGCAGATGATATACAGAATTCCTAGTCTGGGGTGTGAGGTCCTTGGTCATCAACACCCTGGAACTGGTCTAGAGAACAACACAGATGGTATACAGAATTCCTAGTCTGGGGTGTGAGGTCCTTGGTCATCAACACCCTAGAACTGGTCTAGAGAATAACACAAATACTGACAAAAGGTCTGAGTGCTACCACGTAGTGATCGCAACGGCAGACACCAGAGGAATGACCAGCACCCAGTATATATACTCTAGCTCTCTCCAGCGCCTCCCCTAAGTGCTGGACCAATGGGAACTGGTTGAATTGTCAGCTGACCGGCTTGGTCAGCTGACTCTCTTCTGACTGTCATAAAAGCTCTGCCTCTCAGCGCGCGCGCGCGTCCTTCTGAACCTGTGTGGACTATCAGTCCCAGCCACACCAGACATGTGTTGTAAACCACCCGCTGTGCTGGACGCGGAACCAGCCGCGCCGCTATCAGAGCATGCGGTGGTTTCTCCGCGTTCAGCCATACTGACAGATGTAGGCTTATGCGTGCAAACCACCGCGTTGGACGCGGAATCAGCCTCCTTGCTCTGAGCACCCGCGGCGGCTTTTCCGCGTTTTCTCACAGTACCCCCCCTGAGGAGTGGACTCCGGACAGCTCCTACCCGGCTTCTCAGGATGTAGGGCGTGGAACTCCCTCTTTAATTTATCTGCATGCATGCGGCAATCAGGCACCCATGTTCTTTCCTCAATGCCATAACCCTTCCAATGAACTAAATACTGTACTGAGTTCTGTACAATACGTGAGTCTAAAATCTTTTCCACTTCATACACAGGTTGGTCATCCACCATCACAGGGGGAGGAGGAGTGGAATCTACATGCACTGCTGGCTTAAGCAGGGATACATGGAATGACCTTACACCACACATACTGGCAGGAAGATCAATGGCATAAGTAACATTGTTGATTTTCCTGGTTACAGGGAAAGGACCCACAAATCTGGGTCCCAACTTGGGCGAAGGCTGTTTTAAAGTCAAATGACGGGTGGACACCCAGACCAAGTCTCCTGGCCGGAACTTCCACTCTATGCAACGTTTCTTGTCAGCTTGACCTTTCTGACTCTGAAAGGCCTTCTCTAGATTCTTTTTCACGATCCCCCAAATGTTCTTAAATGACTTTTGCCAAGCCTCCAAAGCTGGAAACGGAGTGGAAGCTACTGGCAGTGGGGAGAACCTAGGCAACTTTCCAGTTACCACCTGAAATGGAGAGAATCCAGAGGAAGAGCTTTTCAAATTATTGTGTGCAAATTCTGCAAACGGCAAGAACTTGACCCAATCATTTTGCGCATCCGCAACATAACACCTTAGAAACTGTTGCAGTGACTGATTAATTCTCTCGGTCTGACCATTGGTCTGTGGGTGGTAGCCCGACGAAAACGACAGTTCCATGCCCAATTGATGACAGAATGCCCTCCAAAATTTGGAAACAAATTGGACTCCCCGATCTGACACCACATTTTCCGGAATGCCATGTAGCCGGAAGATGTGCAGGATGAAGAGATCGGCCAACTCCTGGGCCGAGGGGAGTCCTTTCAGGGGCACGAAATGGGCCATTTTACTGAATCTGTCGACTACCACCCAAATGACCGATATGCCCTCAGACCTCGGGAGCTCACCCACAAAATCCATGGACAAGTGAGTCCATGGTTCACTCGGCGTGGGCAAAGGCTGCAATGTTCCCACAGGTGCCAGACGGGAGGGTTTACTTTTTGCACACACTGCACATTCTCTCACATACTCCTTGCAGTCAGTTGCCAATGAAGGCCACCAAGCACACCTAGCAACAAGGTCCTGAGTTCTGGAGGCCCCAGGATGTCCAGCATTTTTGTGGGAGTGGAACATCTGCAATATCTGGAGACGAAATGGCAATGGTACCAACATGACCCCTTCAGGCTTTCCCTCAGGGACATCCTGCTGGAAGGGACTTAATGTCTCCCTCCAGTTCTTCCAGGTCTCTGTGGCTGCCAACACCACTTTCTGTGGGATAATAGTCTCTGGGTCTGAGGGCTGTGCTGTCTCTGGCTCAAAGCATCTGGATAAAGCATCTGCTTTAATGTTTTTACTACCCGAAGTATACGTAATTACAAATCTGAATCTCGAGAAAAACAGTGACCACCGAGCCTGATGGGGACTCAATCTCTTAGCCCCCTCAATGTATTCCAAATTTTTGTGGTCAGTGTAAACTGTAATCGTATGTTCTGCTCCTTCTAGCCAATGACGCCATTCCTTAAAGGCCAATTTAATGGCTAGGAGCTCCCTGTTGCCTATATCGTAGTTTTTCTCTGCTGGTGAAAACCTACGGGAAAAATAGGCACACGGGTGTAACCTTCCCTGCAACCCAGAACGCTGAGACAGCACAGCCCCCACCCCGACCTCTGAGGCATCTACCTCTACAATAAAGGGATAGGAGGTGTCAACGTGTCTCAAAATAGGTGCAGAACAAAACAATTCTTTCAGAGTGGAGAAAGCAGCCAGAGCTTCGGGAGACCAGTGGTTGGTATCTGCCCCTTTCTTTGTGAGACTGGTGAGGGGTGCGATGACTGTGGAGTACCCCTTTATGAACCTTCTATAGTAATTTGCGAACCCTGAAAATCTCTGGAGAGCCTTCAATCCCACTGGCTGAGGCCACTCCAGGACAGCAGAGACTTTGGCAGGGTCCATCGAAAGGCCCGAGGTAGAAATTATGTACCCCAGAAAGGTGACAGATGTAACCTCAAAAATGCATTTCTCCAACTTAGCATACAGCATGTTTTGCCTCAGCTTGTGCAACACAAATCTGACATGAGCCCTGTGCTCTGCGAGGTTAGCTGAGAAGATTAGTATATCATCTAGATATACCAGGACAAATTTACCCAACACCTCCCTGAACACCTCATTGATGAGTTCCTGAAAGACGGCCGGGGCATTACACAACCCGAAGTGTATCACCAGGTACTCGTAATGCCCATCGGGTGTGTTAAAGGCCGTCTTCCACTCATCGCCCTCTCTGATCCGCACCAGGTTGTATGCACCCCGCAAATCCAATTTTGAGAAAATCTTAGCATCGGTGACCTGAGTAAATAAATCGTCTATCAAAGGTAATGGATAGCGATTTTTCACTGTGATTTTATTCAGACCCCGATAATCAATGCATGGCCGAAGGCCTCTGTCTTTTTTCTTTACAAAAAAGAAACCTGCTCCAGCAGGCGACCGAGAAGGGCGAATTAATCCTTTAGCTAAGTTTTCATGGATGTATTCCTGCATGGCCAACTTTTCCGGCCCAGATAAATTGTAGAGGTGACCTCTAGGGGGCATACAACCAGACCAGAGATCGATGGGACAATCAAAAGGGCGGTGTGGAGGAAGTTTATTGGCTGATTTAGGACAAAACACGCCCGAAAATTCAGAATACTGATCGGGTACTCCATCCATGTGAATCTTGGTCTGATCCAAGGTTACCTTCGCTAAACAATGATGAAAGCAATGGGAAGACCAGCTTGTTAGCTGACCAGTGGCCCAATTAATCTGAGGGGAGTGAAGTTGTAACCAAGGCATGCCAAGAATAATCGTGGAGGTTGTCATGTGTAACACGAAAAAATGCAAACTCTCCCTATGCAGCACCCTTATAGTGACTCCCACTTCTGGAGTCTGTGACAGAGGACTGTTACCCTGCAGAGGGGAATCATCCACTGCCGTAAATTGAACCGGTGGTTTTACCGGGGTGAGCGGAATACCCAATTTTTTTGCA
Source organism: Hyperolius riggenbachi (assembly GCF_040937935.1). Classification (NCBI taxonomy): domain Eukaryota; kingdom Metazoa; phylum Chordata; class Amphibia; order Anura; family Hyperoliidae; genus Hyperolius; species Hyperolius riggenbachi. Next base: position 10,432,437 of record NC_090648.1, read on the forward strand.
AATTCGTAATCCATAAAATTAGCCGCTGAACCTGAGTCAATGAAGGCTTCAGTGACTTCAGACTTATCCTCCCACGAAATAGTACAAGGAAGAAGCAAACGTTTATCATCTAGGGGTAAAAATTGCACGCCTAGGGTATTACCCCCAACTACACCTAGGCAGTAGCGTTTCCCGATTTCTTAGGGCAATTCTGTACTCTATGACCCCCCTCTGCACAATAAAGACAAAGCTGCTCTGATATCCTGTGTTTCCGCTCCACTTGAGACAATTTTGACCTACCAATCTGCATTGGTTCAGGTGGAGGCGAAACAGGAGGAGGTGGAGTCACAGGGGGCGCAGCGTGGGATACCATTCTCACATGGCTTCTACCCCGGGTCTGCCTCTGATAGCGCAGCCGGCGATCTATCCTGATGGCCGATGAAATGGCCTCATCGATGGACTTAGGTTCAGGCTGACTTAACATAAGATCGGAAACCTCAACTGACAACCCTGATAAGAAACAATCTAAAAGGGCAAAGGTGTCCCACCTGGCTGATACTGACCACCTTCTAAATTCAGCAGCATAATCTTCCACTGGACTCTTGCCTTGACGTAACAGTTTGAGCTTCCGCTCAGAAGTCGAGGCAATGTCTGGATCATCGTAAATTTTAGCCATGGCTTTAAAAAATTCCTCTACAGAGGTTAGGGCCAAGTCTCCGTTGGGCAGACTGTACGCCCAGGTCTGAGAATCACCTGATAACAAAGTTTTAATAAATGTAACCCTTTGGGCCATAGTTCCTGAAGAATTAGGAATGAAGACGGAGGATGACGGAACAGCTGTGTCTGTACTGTGCAGAGGAATTAGGAGTCTAATAAACAGGCAGGGTTCGGCAACAGGGTATCAGAAATATCGGGGTACAGAATCAGGAGGCAGGTGCAGAGTCTAATAGCAAGCCGGGGTTCGGCAACAGAGTATCAGAATAGCAAGGTACAGGATCAGAGTTCAGAAGTATAGTCAGGCAAGCAGTAGGTCAAAACAGATAATCACAAACAAACTAGTACTTTAAACTATCAACAGAATCTAGCTAAGTGTAGGATTACAGCTCCAGCTGGTCCCGGCACACTTTAGGATCTGACTCAGGTCTGAGTGCTACCACGTAGTGATCGCAACGCCAGACAACCAGCAAATGAACAGCCAGTAGTATATATACTAAAACATTCTCCAGCCCCTCCCTAAGTGCTGGACCAATGAGGAGTGAAGCAAATGTCAGCTGACCAGCCTGGTCAGCTGACCCTCTTTTGGCTGCCATATAAACTCTGCCTCTCTGCGCGCACGCGCGTCATTCTAAACCTTGGTGGACTATGAGTCCCAGCCACACCAACACTGTCTTGTAATGTGTTTGCTGACCTGCGCGCGGGGTTGGTCGCACCGCCAACGGCACAGGCGGCGGCCTCCCCGCGCTGGGTCAGACTGTTAGCAACAGACCCATGCACGACGGACGCGGCCGTTTCTCCGCGTTCCGCCATACCATCCGCGGAAAGAGCCGCCTCACGCTGACTTAAAGCGGCGGCTCTTCCGCGTTTCTTCACAGGTTTGTACTTTATTATTCGGACGGCCTGTGTACCTTGGGTACCTCGCCAGCACTTCAGTAGAGGTCTAGCCTTTATTAGGTTTAGCTAGTGCCAGCCTGCTTCTCTGTAGGGGCCTAGTCTGCGTGGTCTGAGGCTCATCAGCTCCACTGATGAGCACCTGTTATGTATTTACTATCCTCACCTGCTCCACTGGTGAGGTATAGCTTAGTAATTGATGGTACCTTCTCAGCTCCTATGGAAGGTTAACCAAAGCGATTTAAGTCTCGTGTTACCTTTCCAGCTCCACTGGAAAGGCCTGGGGTAGCTTCTTGCTGCCAGTTAAGCTAGCTCCTCTGTTAGGACTAGTTTGCTATCTGGTGTATGTCTGTATCCTTCCCAGCCTGACTGGGGGGCCTATTGTCTATCCGTATTGTTTGTATCCAGGTTGTTCCTTGCCAACTCCTTTGGTAAGGTCCAGTAAAGTCATTGAAGTTATGATTGCACCCAAACTCTACACACTCTGATCTTGGTCTTGCTATACTGGTATTATTGGTGATTCTGCGGATCACACATAATAGGGTATAGCGTCTGCATCTTTGGTGATTCCGCAGATCACCAATGATCAGACATCTGAGTTGTGGCACTCAATCGTCACAGCCTGTTTGTGTAATTAACTTGAGCAAAAGAAGTTCCTTCATGGGCGTGACACCCAAGTGTGAACATGCCCTTTGAAAGGATACCATTTGGTGATTCCAGCAAAAGTGAGCTTTCCACACAGCAGGGCTCCAGACACGGCGGAGCCTTCCCATCAGCATTAAACATAAATGTAGTATATGATTTTAGCCTGTTTAAGGAATACCGTTTATATGAGAGGTATAAAAGTTATATAATTCTTCTGGTCCGGATCTGGCGAATATTTTAATATCAAATTGGGGCCGCTGACATACCCAGTCACCAAAGTGTGCAGCTGCTTCATGCCAGAACATGTTACCCTAATCAAGTTTTATGTCCTAAGAATTGTCATATTCTGAGGAATATGAATCTGTGGCTGTTATGTGTGTGCGGGGTGCAAAAGCTGAGTTATGAAATATGTCATATTGGGTGGATGGAAAATGTCCCACCCAGAAGGGTAACTGCCCCTGTCCAGCTCCTGGTCTAAACCTGAGACCCCACCCAAAAATGTGGGTCATTCAAAAGAACTTGACAGGGACTACTCCCCTGAGTACTTCAAATACCATAGATACAAAGACATGCTGTTGCTCTGAGGACTGAGCAGCAGCCATATTTGTTTGAACTTTGCTCCAGAAACAAACAAACTTAGTGTGCATACACAGAAGGACATTTTCACCTGAGCTTAACTTTTCGTTTATTTCTTCCCTTACTTTTATTTTTATACTGCGCTACTATTGTCTCTATAATTGTTGAATTTAATGCTTTTCTGTATATTTTAATTATTTATATAGCATTCATAATAAAAGACTTCTAAAAGTCATTTATTTGTTCAGCTACCCCTGCTATTCTGACACACAGAAGAAATCCTAGCGTTCCGAAGAGTTGCTACTACTGTTGATAGCTAGATAAAATAGAGTGTGTTTTAACCGTTTTATTTGCAGGTATTAGTATCAGTGAGGTTAGGTCTCCTGCCCTCCTGCGGAAGTGGTGGCAGTTTTATACCCTGAAATAGTGTGTAATTTGTGTTACTGTAAATCACAAGCTCCCTTCTAGCCTGTCTGCCACCAAAATTCCAGTGGGTTCTGCTCATTGATTGCGAACACAGATTGCATGGTCTGTGTGCTGGAACCAATTGGAAGGCATTGTGCGGTCCGGTCACCAGGGGGCATGTGACACTTACCTCCAGCCTCAGACACCCCAGCTCTAGAGAATGCAGCAGTTCTTACCTCCAGCCTCAGACACCCCAGCTCTAGAGAATGCAGCAATCCTTACCTCCAACCTCAGACACCACAGCTATAGAGAATGCAGCAATCCTTACCTCCAACCTCAGACACACCAGCTCTAGAGAATGCAACAATCCTTACCGCCAACCTCAGACACCCAGGCACTAAAGAATGCAGAAATCCTTACCTCTAACCTCAGACACCCCATCTCTAGAGAATGCAGTAATCCTTACCTCCAACCTCAGACACCCCAGCTCTAGAGAATGCAGTAATCCTTACCTCAAACCTCAGACACCGCAGCTCTACAGAATGCAGCAATCCTTACCTCCAACCTAAGACACCCCAATTCTACAGAATGCAGGAATCCTTATCCCCAACCTCAGACACCCCAGCTCTAGAGAATGCAGGAATCCTTACCTCCAGCCTCAGACACCCCAGCTCTAGAGAATTAAGTAAGCCTTACCTCCAACCTCAAGCACCTCAGCTCTAGAGAATGCAGTAATCCTTACCTCTAGCCTCAGACACCCAGCTCTAAAGAATGCAGCAATCCTTACCCCCAACCTCAGACACCCCAGCCCCAGAGAATGCAGCAATCCTTACCTCCAACCTCACACCCCAGCTCTAGAGAATGCAGCAATCCTTACCTCCAACCTCACACCCCAGCTCTAGAGAATGCAATGATCCTTACCTTTATTGTCATCGGATATGATAACACAACTGAATTGCTCTGCTCGACATTTTTGGCTAAAATCCGGTGACTCATAAAATATCAAAAGAGGGCAGATCACTCCACTGTATCCAACAACGGTCTTTATCACTGGATAATAAATCGGAATAAAAATATTATTCTAATCTGTTTTCACTAACGATTCACAAGATTAACGGTACTTGCACAAGAGGTAAATGGAACATTCACTTAATATTTAAAGAGTACCCCAGTGGAGCTCAGGTCTAAAATCTGATACTCACCTAAGAAGAGCTACAGATTGCCCAGACACCTCATGGTGAATCAGAACTCCCAGGAGTGTGTAAGGAGGCTGAGAAGGAACAAAAAGCCTCCTTTCTAAAACACTATGCTAAACAGTAGAGGTGGGACAACGAATCCGTCGAATCCACGAACCCCTCGAATCTTGTAAATATATTGAGATGCGTGGATTTGAATCTTGATGCCATTTACAGCTAAATGCATCAGACGAATCCCGATGCTTCATTCCCCCGCATCTGTCATTCCCCCACTCACCCTTGTCCCCCTCCGTCCACACCCCCCCCCCCCCCCCCCCCCGCTCCCCACATAGATAAAAGCATCGGCTCACCTAACAATCAAATCCAGCATGGAGCGCAGAGCAGCAGACTTCTTGCTTCCTGCTCTGTTCACCCTAGTGACCGGATTTTAGTGATCACACATTTGCAAAAGCTCTGCGCTCCATGCTGGATTCACTTGTTAGGTGAGCTGATGCTTTTTTCTATGCGGGGGGCGAGCAGAGGAGGCGCACAGAGGGAGGGGGTCAGCGGAGGAGGCACACAGAGGGAGGGGGCTGCCCTTACTTAAGGCACCTATACCTGACTAACTATACTGAAGGCCCCTATACCTAGCTAGCTATACTGAAGGCACCTATACCTATCTAGCTATACTGAAGGCACCTATACCTAACTATCTATACTGAAGGCCCCTATACATAGCTAGCTATACTGAAGGCACCTATACCTATCTAGCTATACTGAAGGCACCTATACCTAACTAACTATACTGAATACACCTATACCTAGATATCTATACTGAAGGCACCTATACCTAAATAGCTATACTGAAGGCACCTATACCTAACTAACTATACTGAAGGCACCTATACCTAACTAACTATACTGAAGGCACCTATACCTAGCTAGCTATATTGAAGGCCCCTATACCTAACTATCTATACTGAAGGCCCCTACACCTAGCTAGCTTTACTCAAGGCACCTATACCTAGCTGGCTATACTGAAGGCACCTATACCTAAGCTAGCTATACTGAAGGCACCTATACCTAGCTAGCAATACTGAAGTCCCCTATACCTAACTAGCTATACTGAAGGCACCTATACCTTACTAACTATACTGAAGGCACCTATACCTAGCTAGCTATACTTAAGGCACCTATACCTAGCTAGCTATACAGAAGTCCCCTATACTTAACTAGCTATACTGAAGGCCCCTATACCTAAGTAACTATACTGAAGGCCCCTATACCTATCTAACTATACTGAAGGAACCTATACCTAGGTAGCTATACTGAAGGCACTTATACCTAAATAACTATACTGAAGGCACCTATTCCTAGCTAGCTATATTGAATGCACCTATTCATAGCTAGCTATACTGAAGGCCCCTAAACCTAGCTAACTAGACTGAAGGCACCTATACCTAACTAGCTATACTAAAGACACATATATGTAACTAACTGAACTGAAGGCACCTATACCTAACGAGCTATACTAAAGGCACCTATACCTAACTAGCTATACTAAAGGCACCTATACCTAACTAACTATACTGAAGGCCCCTATACCTAGCTAGCTATACTGAAGACCCCTATACCTAGCTAGCTATACTGAAGGCCTCTATACCTAACTAACTATACTGAAGGCCCCTATACATAGCTAGCTATACTGAAGGCCCCTATACATAGCTAGCTATACTGAAGGCACCTATACCTATCTAGCTATTCTGAATGCCCCTATACCTAGCTAGCTATGCTGAAGGCACCTATACCTAACTAGCTGTACTTATGGCACCTATGCCTAAATAGCTATACTGAAGGCCCCTTGTAACGATTGGTGTCAGCATGCAGAGAGAATCTGATTATTGGTGATCTGCAGTATCACCAAGAATGCAGATATATACCTGATTATTGATGATTTGCAGAATCACCGATAATACAGATATATTGCTAACCTCTGGACACCTAAGGAATGTGAGTGTTTGGTGTAACAGTAATACTTTGAGTAGTGCACCTGCTGAGCAGGTGATCATAAGCAGTAAGGAAATACTGCTCTGAAGAACACAGAGCCTTCCAGCAGCCTGAGGCTCCCCAAGGGGTGGAGTCAGACTGGTGGTCGGAAGGATCAGAAGGTGAGTGACACCTGAAAGTGGATGTCACTATCTGATCTGGAGACTATCTCTTAATGAGAGAGATAGCTCTCGAGGTCGGGCAAGCCAGGTCGGTAACACACGGTCAGATAAAGTACATAGACAGACAACTGATTCGGTATCCAAGGCAAGCAGGGTTTGGCAACAGAGAATCAGATATGCGAGGTACCGAATCAGAGGACAGAGGAGTAGTCAGAAAAGCAATAAGTCATAACAGATATCAAACAATGCCTAGTCTGGGTGTGAGGTCCTTGGTCTCTACTCCCTGGAACTAGTCTGAAGTATAACAGAGTGATTTGTACAAGTTCCCTAGTCTTAGGTGCGAGGTCCGTGGTCTCAGCACCCTGGAACTAGTCTGGAGTATAACACAGATGACAATACAGTTCCCTAATCTGAGTGCGAGGTCCGTGGTCTCAGCACCCTGGAACTAGTCTGGAGTATAACACAGATGACAATACAGTTCCCTAATCTGGGTGTGAGGTCCGTGGTCTCTACACCCTGGAACTAGTCTAAGCATAAACAGAATAATAACACAAAGTTTCTGGCTCAGTGTGAATTCCCAGGGGCTCCTGGTTCAAACACACTGTGAGATCTGACAAAGGTCTGAGTGCTTCCACGTAGTGATCACAACGGCAGACAACTTGAGAATGGCCAGCAGCAAGTATATATGGAGCAGTCCTCTCCAGCACCGCCCCTGAATGATCAACCAATAGAATCTTGCACTGGCATCAGCTGATCAGCGCGATCAGCTGACCTTCTCCTGTTAGCATGAGAGTTCTGCCTCTTAGCGCGCGCGTTCGTGTTCCTCAGCCTGTGTGCACTAACAGACCCAGCCACACCAGACCCACGCCGCTCCGCACAGACCGCTGCGCTGGACGCGGAATCCTATGCCTCACCGCTGCCAAAGGCGGCGGCCTTCCCGCGTTCTGCCCTGCCACCAGACGCATGCGTCCGCGTGCAAACCGCCGCATTGGACGCGGAAACAGCGTGCACTGCTGGCTTGAGCAAGGACACATGAAACGATCTCACCCCTCGCATGCTGGTAGGGAGATTGATAGCATAGGTGACGTTATTGATTTTCCTGGTTACTGGAAACTGGCCCACAAACCTGGGACCTAACTTGGGCGAGAGTTGCTTCAGCGCCAAATGTCGTGTGGACACCCAAACCAAGTCTCCTGGAAGAAATTCCCACTCGATGGAACGTCTCTTATCGGCCTGTTTTTTCTGACTTAGAAAAGCCTTCCTCAGATTTCTTTCTACCATTCCCCACACTTGTCTTAAGAACTTCCGCAAATCCTCCAGGGCTGGAAACGGGGTGGCAGCCACTGGTAATGAGGTGAACTTAGGTGATCTCCCCGTCACCACCTGGAATGGGGAAAAACCTGAGGAAGCACTTTTCAGATTGTTGTGTGCAAATTCTGCATAGGGCAAGAATTTGACCCAGTCAGTTTGAGCATCCGCCACATAACATCTTAAGAACTGTTCCAGAGACTGATTGGTTCTTTCGGTCTGGCCATTGGTCTGTGGGTGGTAGCCTGATGAGAAAGATAGCCCCATGTTTAACTGATGGCAGAATGCCCTCCAAAATTTAGAGACAAATTGGACTCCTCGATCTGAGACTATATTTTCCGGAATCCCATGCTGTCGGAAAATATGTTGGATAAAAAGATCGGCCAGCTCCTGGGCCGAGGGGAGTCCTTTCAGAGGAACAAAATGGGTCATCTTGCTAAAGCAATCGACTACCACCCAAATGACCGTCATGCCCTCAGACCTGGGGAGTTCACCCACAAAATCCATGGACAGGTGAGTCCATGATTCACTCGGAACTGGCAATGGTTGCAAAGTCCCAACAGGTGCCTGACGGGAGGGTTTGCTCCTAGCAAACACTGCACATTCTCTTACATACTCCTTGCAGTCAATAGCCAATGACGGCCACCAGGCACATCTCGCAATGAGATCCTGAGTTCTGGTGGCCCCAGGATGCCCCGCATTCTTGTGAGAATGGAACAACTGCAGTATCTGTAGACGAAAAGGCATGGGGACAAACATGACCCCTTCAGGCTTTCCCTCTGGCACATCCTGTTGGAATGGAGCCAAGGTCTCTGTCCAGTCCCCCCAGGTCTCAGTGGTGGCCAGAACCACTTTCTGAGGGAGGATGGTTTCTGGGTCTGAGGGCTGTGCTGTTTCGGGCTCAAAACATCTGGACAAGGCATCAGCCTTGATGTTTTTACTACCAGGGTTATACGTGATTACAAATCTGAATCTCGAGAAAAATAATGACCACCGAGCCTGTCAGGGGCTAAGTCTCTTAGCGCCTTCAATGTACTCCAAATTCTTGTGGTCAGTATAGACAGTAATGGTATGTTCTGCGCCTTCTAGCCAATGTACTGAAGGCCCCTATATTTAGCTAGCTATACTGAAGGCACCTATACCTAGCTAGTTATAATGAAGGTACCTATATCTAGCTAACTATACCGAAGGCACCTTTACCTTGCTACCTACCTACTGTGGGCACCTTTACCTTGCTACCTATACTGTGGACACCTATGCTTGGCTACCTATACTGCGGTCAACTATACCTCGGATCACACAATTCTTATGTGCAGGATTTGTGATTTTGTGAGATTTGAGATTCCTTTTTAGATTCAGATTTGGATTCAAATAAATTGTGGATTCGTCCCATCTCTACTGGCATCTCTACTAAACAGAAATGTGCAACTACCTTCTGAATGAAGAAGGCAAATTTCTGTTTTGCTTACTTAAGAAGAAGGAAGCCTTGTCTGGATCCTACCGAGGAGTCCCACATCGTCCTCCAGACCTCAATTTCCGCTCGCAGAACCGACAAGAGCTTGATAAATTACTGCAGGCACTGCCCTCCTCTCCAGGCAGGAGTATGGCCATACCTGCGCAGTAAGCCGGAGCCTGTTGTGCAGGAGCGACTCCCTGTTACTGCATAAGGGTGGCCTAGCTTGCATGGGTGTAGCACAGCTGCAGTCATGCATCGAGAGGAGAGTGGTCTCTATGTGCAGGAGACTCGTGCAGGAGCTGCTCCCTGTTACTGCATAAGGGTGGCCTAGCTTGCACGGGTGTGGCACTGTGTTTTTTTTGTTGCTTTATGTACCTTTGTGCAGCAGTTATTGTTTTTTAGGGGGGAGGGTACAATCTATAAATCTGATTAGAAGAACAACCACAGCAGTTACTATACTTGACTTGCCTTGAGGTATTTCTGGGATGCAGAAGTCTGTCTCACAACAGGTGATGGCAATCCACATTGTTTCCAAAGCTACACTGTAACTTCCGTAAAAGTCACAACGACTTGCTGGCACACAGTAATTCTCCAGGGATGAATAAGTAAATGGATAAATAGAATATTCTGAAAACATAAAATATTTGGGTCAGTGAGGTGGAATTCCCCAGATTTGTATCACATTTGAATCACGTTTCTCCTGATTTAGTTGATTAAAGCAGTAAACAAACAGTGATATAACTGAATCTGCATGTACCAACAGAACATTTATCTGAATAATGCTCAGCAGCACATCTGATCAGGACTATTGTCATCCACGGGGTCTAAAAATATGAACGAATACCATTCATTAGTAGTGATTAGGGATGATGAATAAGATGCAGATGATAAATGCAGATAACTGTGAGCAAGCAGCTTGAAAATGGTCCAATACAGCTGTGAGGAGCAGGAGGATGTTGCTAACGTGTCCGGCAAGCACGTGCAGAGGGGGGTGCCCTGGGTGCCCAGGCAACCACCCTACCTTTTTAAAATCTTCTCCTCTCCCTCCACCTAGCACCCACAGTGACCTCTCCCTTCACCTAGCACCCACAATCACCTCTCCCTCCCCAGTTCTAGCAGTGATCCTGCCTACCCCAGCACCCACACTGACCTATCCCTCCACCAGCACCACAGTGATCTTTCCCTCCCCAGTGGCCACCCTCCTGTTCTCTGCAGCACCCACAGGGACCTCCAATCCCAAAAGTGGCACCTACAGGGACCTATCCCATCGCCAGTACCCACAGTCATATCTCCCAACACCAAGCATCCACGACTACTCCCTCCTCCAGGAACCACACTGACCTCTCCCAGCACCCACAGTGACCTCCCCTTCCTCCAGCACCCATACTCACCTCTTCCTTCCACAGTACCCAAAGTGACATACCCTTCCCCCACCACCCACACTGACCTCTACTTCCTCCAGCAACTACGCTGACCTCTACCTCCCCTAGCAGCAACTATGCTACCCCTTGCACCAACAGCATTCCCACCAATATTCAGTACCCACATTACGCTCAACCAAGAACTCCCACTATAGGAAGCACCCAGTACTTGCACCAAGCGCCCTGCACCCAATACTCACATCCAACCTCCATATGGCACTCAGTACTTGTATCAAAGAGACAAATGACACCCAGTACCTGCACCCCTTCACCGTATAGCTGGCACCTAGCACTCACACCCACATGGTACAGTACTTGCACCCAGCCCCGGCATGTCACTCACTACTCACACCTGCATACAGCCTCCACATGGCACCCACTATCTGCACTCACATAACTACTAATAGCAGCCGAAGTACCTGCACTCAGAACCTACATGACAAACAATGCCCACCCATAGCTAGCACCCAGTGCAGGCATGGCACCAAGTATTCACACTTATGTGATACCCAGTACCTGCTACCAACACCCACATGTTTCATCTGCAGTAGTTCCAGTTGCACTAAGCCTCCACTTAGTGCCCAGCACAAACACCAAACACTCACATATGACATCCAGTACTTGCACCCAGAACTCACAAGGGACTGAGTACCTGCAATCAACACCTACATGATGCTTGATACCCACCCATACAGCCAGAATCCACATCACATCCTGCGCCGGCACCCAGAACACACATGGCACCCAGCATCTGCATTTAGCACCCACATGACAACAAATACCCCACTAGCCAGCACCCATCACCCATATGTCACCATGTGCTCACTCCCAGTACCCACTTGGTACTCAGTATTTGCACCTAAGACCCACATGACCCCCTATCCCCCCATAATCAACACCCACATGGCACAGTACTCACACGGCACTCACACGGCAAGTTCCAAAGTCATTATATACACCTAGTACCCGTCCATGGCCAGCAGCTAAATAGCACACAGTATCCACCCTTGGTCCGAACCCATATGAGACTCAGTACTCTCCCATGGCACACATCCAGACCACACATGGCACTCCCTACTCAGCACTAACATGGCTCCCTGTACCAATTAGCAGTCACATGACACCCACTATTGTTTATCACCATCTGCTACTCATTCAGCACCCAATACTGCATAGAATCCACTGCAAATATACACCCAATACAAACTGGACCTTGGTACCCACAGCAGCTTGACACAGACTGTACTTTGGCATCTCGGCACCCACTGCAACTTAGCACAAACTGGACCTTTGCATTTTACCACCCTCTGCATCTGGGCACCCACTGCACCTTGGCACTTACTGCAGTTTTGCACTTACTAATACTTAGCAACCACTGCATATTGGCAACCACTTCTTCTTTGCCTGAAAAGTAGCTTGGGTGCTGATAAAGAGGGACTGAGGTTCCCAGTAATGAAAGGTGAGTCCGTACCTCCACTGTGGGCTCCATAGGGGCCCACTCTAATAGGGGGCACCCATCACTGCTGATTTGAGGGTGGTAGCGCCAAAAGACTTGGTTGGAAGGAGACACAAAGTCTGCCTGATACTGCTATTAGGGCTCATTCACACTAGAGGCATTTTTTCACATTTTGTAAGCGCTTACACCATTATTGTCTGTGAGAGAGTTCACATCTGAGCGGTTCATTTCCGATCCGCTCAGCAAAGTGGTGCATGGGCCATTTTTTAGGCCATTTTGCATCTATGAAAGGTATAGGAAAAACGCAAATGCTCACAAAATTGCTTTGTGCAGCGATTGCGTTCGTGTTTTTAAGAATAAATACATTGGGCTCGATTCACGAAGCGGTGCTAACAGTTAGCACGCTGGTGAAAAGCCCTTTATCATGCCTAGGGCTCGATTCACAAAGCGGTGCTAACCCAGTTAGAGACTTTAGGCATGATAACTATTGCACCATGCTGGTGAAAAGCCAGTTTAGGGGCTCGATTCACAAAGCGGTGCTAACCCAGTTAGAGACTTTAGGCATGATAACTATTGCACCATGCTGGTGAAAAGCCAGTTTAGGGGCTCGATTCACAAAGCGGTGCTAACCCAGTTAGAGACTTTAGGCGTGATAACCATTGCACCACTCTGGTGAAAAACCAGTTTAGGCGTGATAAGTTTAGGTGTGATAAGTTTAGGTGTGATAAGTTTAGGCATGCTAAGTTTAGATAAGTGTAGATAGCGTGCAAAGTCCCGCACGCAAAGCAGCGCCATTAAACTCTATGCAAAGTGCACCAGTCTTTGCTAGCGTAAAACTTTTGACCATATGAGGCACACAAAAGCTCCCTTGGCCTTTGCAAATGCTCATCTGGACTTCTGGGGCCTGATTCACAAAGCGGTGCAAAGTGTTTGCACGCGAGTGAAAACCCCTTTATCACGCCTAAACTCAGTTTAGGCATGATAAGAAGAAACTCGCGCGAATTTTCCGCGCGCAAAGTCTTGCGCGCGCAAGCGCGCAGGCGCGTGCGCAGCACCCGGCACTTCGCGCGAAGCTCCCATTAAGCCCTATGGGACTTTGGTAGCTTCGCGCAAGTTAGAGCACAAAGCGGTGATAACTTTGCTAGTGCAAAGGTTATCACGCCTAAAGTCTTTTAGGCGTGATAACTGAGTTATCACCGCTTTGTGAATCGAGCCCCTGGTCTTTTGTGAAACAAAAATTGAATTGTTTGGTCAAAATGATGTTTCCTTCATTTGGTGTAAAAAAGGAGAAGCCTTCAACCCAAAGAACACCATCCCTACTGTCAAAATGGTGGTAGGAACCTAATGCTTTGGAGTTGTTTTTTCAGCCAATGGACCAGGGAACCTAATCACAGTAAACAGAACCATGAAAAAAGAGCAATACTAGAGGATTTTCAATGACAACTTCAGGTAGTCTGCAGATAAACTTTGCCTTGGCCACCAGTAGACATTTCAGCAGGACTATGACCCAAAACACACAGCAAATGTGGTGAAGAAATGGTTAGCAGACAACAACATTAACATTTTGGAGTGGCCCAGCCAGAGTCCTGCCTTGAATCCAATTGAGAATCTGTGGAGGGAGCTAAAGACCAGGTGATGGCAAGAGAACCCTTCAACCTGAAAGATTTGTAGCTCATTGCTAAAGATGAATGGGCAAAAATACCCTTGGAGATATGCAAAAAGCTGGTCTGCAATTATAGGAAGCATTTGATTGCTGTAATAGCCAATAAAGGCTTTTCAGTTGATTATTGAGAAGAGTATGAATAATTTTGGACTGGACACTTTTTGCTCAAATGTGAAAAAAAGCTGAGAATTTTTTCCCCCCCAATAATGCCTCTTGTACATCATCTTATTATCTTTTGGGAGACACCTATGTCATTTCCCGTTGAAAAATTACTTGCTGGTTGAATAAAAGTAACTTTAAGTCAAAATTTGCCAGGGTATAAATAATTATGGGCTTTACTGCATATTTCTTATCTTACTAATATTATAAATGTGAAAGTTTGGATGTTTGTTACTCAATCAACAATGGCTGAACGGATTTGAATTAAATTTGGCACACATAGTACATTACCTGGAATAACATATAGGATATCGGCCACCGTGTTAGCAGGAGGGGAATCAGCACAGAGAAGAGGGAGCGGTGGGCACAGTGGTGGGGAGGGGGAGCCATCTCCCCCCACCCCCCCCCCCCCCTTGCCTCACCAGGATCTCCCCTTCCTTGCTCTCCCCTCCAGAACTAAGTTTAGTGGCAGCGCCTGGCAGTGGGCGGGACTTACCTCTACCTAGATCCAAGCGCCGGAGGAAGTTCTGCATGCGGCTGATCTAGTGTAGAGCAGACCAGACTAGCGGCAACGCAGAGCTTCCTCTCACACCTGGAAGAAGACAGAGGCAGAGCCAGATTATCCACCAGGCAACACAGGCAGCTGCTTTGATCTATTGAAAGGTCAGGGCCTGGCAGCCCCAATAAAGATTTATTGCCCCTGTAACTCTTTATGGTCTGTTAAAAACAGTTTTCAGGATTTCTCTCTGTAACAGATAATAAGACACATACAGACAGTCGTAAACAAACTGCAAGCCAGAGTGTCTTCATGTGCTTCAATAATTTTTAATTTACAGTCTGCAAAACATTGTACGAAACATGGTTCACACTACATCTAAAATTCTAAAACCAATGCTGAAACATGTGAGCTCTACTAGTTTCCCACTGTCCCCATCATGGTACAAAACCGCCTTGACATATGTGGGCCCTCCACCCGGCGCACACCAAGAGACCTCCTCATCCACACTCTAGCTGCAGTGCACTGCCGCTACAAGATGACACTTGATTCCTCTTCTGCTGCGACCAGCTAGTCCTTAGCTTTCCTCTAATTTGAATGACCTATCAAGCCTGCGTTACAATGGGGATATAGCCACTAACGTAACTTCAATCACTTTCTTTTCGCATCTCCACGTTTCCACAAGTCAGATTTCCCAATTGTAGTTCACTATGCTGGCCAGCGTAAGATCACAGTCCAATACTGCTCACACAGCTTAGCGGAATCTATCACATTCTCTATTGCACTGCATACTTCCATGTGTAATGGTTCCCATGCGCTGTTGTATTACTCACGACCTTTCCTGCAGACTCTGCAGGTTTCAGAGGGAGCTACGCTCAGGGCTTTTCCTTGGCTACCGCCGCCCGATGCTAATGTCGCATCACCTCCCACGCTTCCTGCTCCGGTCACATAACATCTCTCATGCGGAGGTAGTTGGTGCAGCCCGGCGTCCCGGGTAGTGAGCGCTTACATGCGTCAGCCTAACCCCGCCCACTGACGTGTTTCGCCCCGCCCACGGGGCTTTCTCAAAATGTGTGGGGTATGGCTCTATCTGCAGCAATGCCTCCTTATTGAGGCCATCATTCACGGCTTCCTGGCTCCTCCCTGTTTCTCAAACCACCATCTTTGTTTCAGTTGAACTAAGGGCATCAGACAACTGTTAACTTTTCTCTGGCATATCAAATCCTTTTTCTCAGCAATATATAGTAAGCCTATTTTCTCCTATTCATCTTCACTATATCCCCATCCTTATTTCAAAAAATACAC
Source organism: Hyperolius riggenbachi (assembly GCF_040937935.1). Lineage (NCBI taxonomy): Eukaryota > Metazoa > Chordata > Amphibia > Anura > Hyperoliidae > Hyperolius > Hyperolius riggenbachi. The sequence continues at coordinate 10,448,257 of NC_090648.1, forward strand.
CATATTCAAGTCTGAGTTCAAGCCGTCTGGTATTCTAGTCCCCAGACGGTAGATCCAGGTTGCTTCAATTTTGTTTAGATCGTTTTCAATATCTCCTCCTCTATGGGACAATTTTTGTTTTATAATACTAGGGATGGGACGACGAATCCGGCGAATCCACGAATCCCTCGAATATTAGGAAATATTCGAGATTCGTGGATTCGAATCCCGACGCCATTTTCTGATCGCCGAATCCGCCGCATCCCGACGCTGCATCGCCGCGCATCCGCCACTTTACCCGTCCGCAATTGTCCTCCTTCCTCCCCCTGCAGCCTCCTCCGCTCGCCCGCCGCATAAATAAGAGGAAGCAGCCTCTCACCTCCAGCGTGGAGCTCGGAGCGGCAGACCTCCTCCAGACTTCCTTATTTCCCCTAGTGACCGGCTCTTACTACGCGTCATCAGTAAGAGCCGGTCAGATGGCCACTAGGGGGAACTAGGAAGTGAAGGGAGACGGCTTCTGCTCCGGGCTCCATGCTGATGCAGGAGGTGAGAGGCTGCTTCTCCTTATGTATGCAGGGGGACAAGCGGAGGAGGCTGCGGGGGGAGGGAGGAGGATTACCCAGCTACCTATACTGCAGCCCCTCATAGCCTGCTACCTATACTGAAGCCCCCCATAGCCTGCTACCTCTACTGAACCTCCCATAGCCTGCTACCTATACTGAAGCCCCCCATACTGAAGCCCCCCGTAGCCTAACTATACTGAAGTCCCCCATGCTGAAGCCCCCCATAGCCTGCTATCTATACTGAAGCCCCCCATAGCCTGCTACCTATACTGAAGCCCCCCATACTGAAGCCCCCCATAGCCTGCTGACTATACTGAAGCCCCCATACTGAAGCCCCCCATAGCCTGCTAACTATACTGAAGCCCCCCATACTGAAGCCCACCATAGCCTGCTACCTATACTAAAGCAACCCCATTGCGTGCTACCTATACTAAAGCACCCCCACAGCCTGCTACCTATACTGAAGCCCCCCATACTGAAGCCCCCCATAGCCTGCTAACTATACTGAAGCCCCCCATAGCCTGCTACCTATACTAAAGCACCCCCATAGCCTGCTACCTATACTGAAGCCCCCCATACTGAAGCCCCCCATAGCCTGCTAACTATACTGAAGCCCCCCATAGCCTGCTACCTATACTGAAGCCCCCCATACTGAAGCCCCCCATAGCCTGCTACCTATACTAAAGCACCCCCATAGTCTGCTACCTATACTGAAGCCCCCCATAGCCTGCTAACTATACTGAAGGCCCCCATACTGAAGCCCTCCATAGCCTGCTACCTATACTGAAGCCCCCCATAGCCTGCTACCTCTACTGAACCTCCCATAGCCTGCTACCTATACTGAAGCCCCCCATACTGAAGCCCCCCGTAGCCTAACTATACTGAAGTCCCCCATGCTGAAGCCCCCCATAGCCTGCTATCTATACTTAAGCCCCCCATAGCCTGCTACCTATACTGAAGCCCCCCATACTGAAGCCCCCCATAGCCTGCTAACTATACTGAAGCCCCCCATACTGAAGCCCCCCATAGCCTGCTAACTATACTGAAGCCCCCCATAGCCTGCTACCTATACTGAAGCCCCCCATACTGAAGCCCCCCATAGCCTGCTAACTATACTGAAGCCCCCCATAGCCTGCTACCTTTACTGAAGCCCCCCATACTGAAGCCCCCCATAGCCTGCTACCTATACTAAAGCAACCCCATAGCCTGCTACCTATACTAAAGCCCCCCATAGCCTGCTAACTATACTGATCCACCCAGCCTGCTACCTATACTGAAGCCCCCCATAGCCTGCTACCTATACTGAAGCCCCCCATACTGAAGCCCCCCATAGCCTGCTACCTATACTAAATCACCCCCATAGTCTGCTACCTATACTGAAGCCCCCCATAGCCTGCTAACTATACTGAAGCCCCCCATACTGAAGCCCACCTTAGCCTGCTAACTATACTGAAGCCCCCATAGCCTGCTTACTGTACTGAAGCCCCCCATAGTCTGTTACCTATACTGAAGCCCCCCATAGCCTGCTAACTATACTGAAGCCCCCCATAGCCTGCTAACTATACTGAAGCCCCCATAGCCTGCTCACTGTACTGAAGCCCCCCGGAGCCTGTTACCTATACTGAAGCCCCCCATAGCCTGCTAACTATACTGAAGCCCCCCATAGCCTGCTACCTATACTGAAGCACCCCATAGCCTGCTACCTATACTGAAGCCCCCCATAGCCTGCTACCTATACTGAAGCACCCCATAGCCTGTTACCTATACTAAAGCCCCCCATAGCCTGTTACCTACACTGAAGCCCCCCATAACCTGTTACCTATACTGAAGCCCCCCATAGCCTGCTACCTATACTGAAGCCCCCCATAGCCTGTTACCTATACTGAAGCCCCCTATAGCCTGCTACCTATACGGAAGCCCCCCATAGCCTGTTACCTATACTGAAGCCCCCCATAGCCTGCTAACTATATTAAAGCCCCCTATACCCTGCTACCTATACAGAAGGCCCCTATACCCTGCTGCCTATACTGAAGCCCTCCATAGCCTGCTACCTATACTGAAGCCCCCTATACCCTGCTACCTATACTGAAGGCCCCTATACCCTGCTGCCTATACTGAAGCCCCCCATAGCCTGCTACCTATACTGAAGCCCCCTATACCCTGCTACCTATACTGAAGGCCCCTATACCCTGCTGCCTATACTGAAGCCCTCCATAGCCTGCTACCTATACTGAAGCCCCCTATACCCTGCTACCTATACTGAAGGCCCCTATACCCTGCTGCCTATACTGAAGCCCCCCATAGCCTGCTACCTATACTGAAGCCCCCTATACCCTGCTACCTATACTGAAGCCCCCTATACCCTGCTACCTATACTGAAGGCCCCTATACCCTGCTACCTATACTGAAGGCCCCTATACCCTGCTGCCTATACTGAAGGCCCCTATACCCTGCTGCCTATACTGAAGCCCCCTATACCCTGCTGCCTATACTGAAGGCCCCTATACCCTGCTGCCTGTACTGAAGGCCCCTATACCCTGCTACCTATACTGAAGCCCCCTATACCCTGCTACCTATACTGAAGGCCCCTATACCCTGCTGCCTATACTGAAGGCCCCTATACCCTGCTGCCTATACTGAAGCCCCCTATACCCTGCTACCTATACTGAAGGCCCCTATACCCTGCTACCTATACTGAAGGCCCCTATACCCTGCTGCCTATACTGAAGGCCCCTATACCCTGCTGCCTATACTGAAGCTCCCTATACCCTGCTGCCTATACTGAAGGCCCCTATACCCTGCTGCCTGTACTGAAGGCCCCTATACCCTGCTACCTATACTGAAGCCCCCTATACCCTGCTACCTATACTGAAGGCCCCTATACCCTGCTGCCTATACTGAAGGCCCCTATACCCTGCTGCCTATACTGAAGGCCCCTATACCCTGCTGCCTATACTGAAGGCCCCTATACCCTGCTGCCTATACTGAAGACCCCTATACCCTGCTGCCTATACTGAAGGCCCCTATACCCTGCTGCCTATACTGAAGGCCCCTATACCCTGCTGCCTATACTGAAGGCCACTATACCCTGCAACCTATAGTGAAGGCCCCTATACCCTGCAACCTATAGTAAGGGCCCCTATACCTTGGTAGCTATACTGAAGACACCTTTACCTAGCTACCTATACTGCGGGCACCTATGCCTGGGTACCTATACTGCGGGCACCTATGCCTGGGTACCTTATACTGCGGGCAACTATACCACGGATCGCACAATTCTTATGCGCAGGATTCGTTAGATTCGGGATTCGAAAGGTTCGAGATATTCGAGAACCTTTTTAGATTCGGATTCGAAGAAATTGTGGATTCGTCCCATCCCTATATAATACCTTTAAATCGTATGCCTTGTGGGATATCTACAGACAGTGTTTCCTTCTGGATATTCCCCTCCCTCCCCTCCTTAGTTTAGCTGTCAGACACAGGCTGGGGTCTGGAATGACTAATGTTATTTGTGTGATCTCTGTCCAGCGTTTTCCACTAATAAAAATGTTTTGAAACATAGTAATAGTTTGACACACTGTGGCATTATTTGCAGAGTGTGAGCAGAGAGGAGCAAAGTATCTATTACAGGGGGGGGGGGGGGGGGAGATTTCCTCCAGACCTTTAATTCAGTGATTTAGGGCTGGTCCAGTGCCTGGTGTATTCAGGTTTGTTGTTGTAAGGCAATGTGAAACACTAGGCTAGCTGATAAAAGTGCAAGAGGGCAGGCAAGCTGGTAAAAATACAGAGCATGGTCTCTCCCCATTGTGATAATGACTGCATGCGCTGATAAGGTGTTAAACAAGTTGAAAAGTTTTGACAGTCCCTAGACCCCAGGAGGGCTGCTTTCTGACTTGTGTGAGAGAACAGCAGGGACAGAAGTCCTATTACAGGCAAGTAGCCTCTGTGTGATGTGGGACTGCAATACAGATAAGATCTCTGCTCCACCTCAGGCTATTCTCAATTTCTCTCCACTCCTCCTCTGGGCTAGTGCGATGCAAAATCACAATAGCAATCGCTAGCAATTTGCAAGTGCGATTTTGTGAAGCAGTTTTCAAAGTGATTTTTGAATGAATCGCTCCAAAGAATGCTACATGCAGCATGCTTGCAATTTTGAAAAAAATCACAACGCTGCTGTGGGAACACCCTCATAGGGTAACATTAGCCAAGCGCTTTTCAAATCACTGTTGATTTGAAAAACGCTCAGAAGCCCTCTTGGTGTGCACCAGCCCTCCCTTATTCACCTTTGTTTCCCTCTTCCCCTAGTGCTGGCTGGCTGTGTCTTCTTGTCATACAGGAAAGCTAAATCAAATCCTGGTGAGGCAAATACCCTCTTCCCTCTCTGGCCCAGTGCACACCAAAAACCTCTAGCAGATCTGCAAAACGCTAGAGGATTTTGAAGCAGATTTCAGAGTGATTCTAGGCATGTTTAGAGACATTTTCTAAGCATGCCTAGCGTTTTTTGCAGCGTTTTTGTGTAGCAGATTACACATATTGTTACAGTTAGGGCTGGTGCACACCAAAACCCGCTAGCAGATCCGCAAAACGCTAGCAGATTTTTAAACGCTTTTTTTTATTTTTATGAGGCGTTTTGCTAGCGTTTTGCGGATTGCTGCTGCGGTTTTCAGTATAGTAGATTTCATATATTGTTACAGTAAAGCTGTTACTGAACAGCTTCTGTAACAAAAACGCCTGCAAAACCGCTCTGAAGTGCCGTTTTTCAGAGCGGTTTGCGTTTTTCCTATACTTAACATTGAGGCAGAAACGCCTCCGCAATCCAAAAAATGCCTCACCCAGGCATTTTTCGTTTCTGCAAAACGCCTGCCGCTCTGGTGTGCACCACCCCATTGAGATACATTGACTAAGCAGATCCGCAGCCGCAAGCGGATCTGAAAACGCCCAAAAAGCCGCTCGGTGTGCACCAGCCCTAAAAGCTGTTACTGAACAGCTTCTGTAACAAAAACGCCTGGAAAACCGCTCTGATGTAGCGTTTTCCAGAGCAGTTTTCCACTTTCCTATACTTTAACATTGAGGCAGAAACGCCTCAGAAATCTCAAAAACAGGGATGATCGTAGTCAGCCAACTTCGCTACGCGTATTTCTTTTGCGTAGTTTTTTGCAATTACGCTTCGCCAAACTACGGGTTCGAAAACAAATATTTGCTTCGTATGCATTTCGCAGAATACGCGTTAAAATACGCAATTACGCGTAGTGCGAAGCGTAGTATATGAGGATACTTATGCCCGTATGCAGAAAATTGTACGCATTAATTTCTTTATAAATGCATATACCGGGAACCTTTCTATGCGTACATTCCCCTTTCCAATGCGTAAATTTGTAAGCATACAATCGCATGCGGAAAATTAGACGCGAGTAATGCATTCGTAGTTCACTACGCAATACACATGTTAACTACGCATAGGGGGTGTAAGCGCTACGCGTAAATTCGTAAGCGTAGTTTTGAAACTTCGCCTATGAACTACGATGCGTAGATGCGAACTACGATGCGTAAATTCGCACTGGCGTAGTTTCTGCTCATCCCTGCTCAAAAATGCTGCAGCCCCCGAGTTTGCCGCTCTGGTGTGCATTCACTTTCATTAGCCAAGCGGTTAACCCCCTGCAAGCGTTTTAGAACTGCTCTGGTGTGCAGCATACCTCTTTCAGCTTTTTCTCTCCTCACGTTTTCTCCTCTTCTCTGCATAAGGGCTCAGACACACTATAAGCACTTTTCTGAGCGGTTTTACCGCAATCACAATTTTACCGCAATCACGAATTTACCATGATTCTAATGTAAGTCAGTTTGAGCGTTTTTTAAAAAGCTCTCAGAAAGCTCTGAGGGCTAAAAGTGCTCAGAAAATCGCTTATAGTGTGTCTGAGCCCTTAGTATTTTTCTACGCTGCGGGTGAGTTGGGTTCCGGGAGCGCCGAATTGACGGCTCTTCCTGCTGCCACTAAACTCCCCATCGGTGATAAATACTATTCCCCCTGCAAGTCATCGCAACTCTGAGGGAGGTGTAATTTGGGGTATGGCGATCACCGGAGCCCGAATTTTCCTTCTGCGCCCTGCGCAGCATATTATTGCTGCTATGGGGCTCCTGCCCGCTTTGCCTTCTTCCTTCTCCAATCTTGTTATTAGAAACCATAATCTAAAGCATACATCAATAGTTACAGGCAGATTCTTTCACTATGATCGATTCATAATGGCTTGTCCACCTGTCAGTACAGAGTATGGATGTGGCCTATAGGGTTTCATACTATAGTGAAGTGGGTCGTAGGCAGGCAGTGATGCACTGCCACTGACCACCAAAAAGGCATGAATGTTAAGGGGGGCGCGGGGGATTGGAGTGAAAACAGTGATGGAATGAGGGGTACAAAACTTTTGGAAATTAGCATTAGCAAGGCAGGGAACATGGTGCCAGGAGAGAGGTCAGTAAAGATGTGTTACCTGACTGAGGGTGGTCTGATAAAGAGGGAGGGGATGTCCAAGATGGAAGAGGGGCATATTTGAGGGATTAGTAGAGATGGTGGCAAAGGGGAGGACATAAGTGGGGGTGGGGAGGGGGAAGGAATGAGCCTTGGGGAATTAAAGTGACCATACATCTGTTGACATCCGGCTACCTATACTGGGGGGTGACAGCTGGCTATATATATACTGGGGGGTCATCTGGCTACCTATACTGGGGGGTGACAGCTGGCTATATATACTGGGAGGTCATCTGGCTACCTATACTGGGGGAACATCTGGCTACCTTTCCTGGGGGGTTGTCTTGCCATCTATTCTGGGGGGACATCTGGCTACTACATATAGTAGAGGGACATCCAACTACCTATACTGCAGGGACATCCGGCCACCTATATTGGAGTGGCAACCTTTCAACAGGGTGGCTGAGGAAGGGGCCCCAAAATTTATTGCTCTGCTTGGGGCCCTGTGTGATCTTAATCTGGCTCTGGACAGAGGTAAGTCCCACCCGCTGCCAGCCGCTGCCACAAAACTTAGTTCTGGAGGGGAGAGCGAGGAAGGGGGAGCCCCAGATGAGGAAAGGGGGGAGATGGCCCCCTTCCCCGCCACTCGCCGCTGTGCCCAACGCTCCCCCTTCTCTACACTGCCTCCCCTCCTGCTGGGGGACACACCTGGCTACCAAATCTGGGGACACCTATACACCACCTGGCTACCTATACTGGGGACATCTATACACCTGGCCACCTATTCTGGGAATATCTATACACCTTGCTACCTATTCTGGGGACATCTATATACCTTGCTACCTATTCTGGGGACATCTATACACCTTGCTACCTATTCTGGGGACATCTATACACCTGGCCACCTATTCTGGGGACATCTATGCACCTTGCTACCTATTCTGGGGACATCTATACACCTGGCCACCTATTCTGGGAATATCTATACACCTTGCTACCTATTCTGGGGACATCTATACACCTGGCCACCTATTCTGGGGACATCTATACACCTTGCTACCTATTCTGGGGACATCTATACACCTGGCTATCTATTCTGGGGACATCTATACCCCTGGCTACCTTTTCTGGGGACATCTGTACCCCTGGCTACCTATACTGGGGATAACTATAGACCTGGCTACCTATTCTGGGGGCATGTACAGTATACACCTGGCTACCTTTTCTGGAGTTATCTATACACCTTGCTACCTATCCTGGGGACATCTATACACCTGGCCACCTATTCTGGGGTCATCTATACCCCTGGGTACCTATTCTGGGGACATCTATACACCATGCTACTTATCCTGGGGACATCTATACACCTGGCTACCTATTCTGGGTACTACTATAGACCTGGCTATCTATTCTGGGGACATCTATACACCTGGCCACCTATTCTGGGGTCATCTATACCTCTGGCTACCTGTTCTGGGGACATCTATACACCTGGCTACATATTCTGGGGACATCTATACACTGTGCGACCTATTCTGGGGACATCTACACACCTGGCCACCTATACTGGGAACATCTATACACCTGGCTACCTATTCTGGGGACATCTATACACCTGGCTACCTATTCTGGGGACACCAATAGATATGGCTACCTATTCTGGGGACATCTATACATCTGACTACCTATTCTGGGGACATCTATACACCTGCCTACCTGTTCTGGGGACATCTATACACCTGGCCACCTATACTGGAAACATCTATACCCCTGGCTACCTATTCTGGGGACATCGATACCCCTGGCTAACTATTCTGGAGACATCTATACACCTGGCTACCTATTCTGGGGACATTTATACACCTGGCTACCTATTCTGGGGACATATATACCCCTGGCTAACTATTCTGGGGACATCTATACACCTGGCTACCTATTCTGGGGACATTTATACACCTGGCTACCTATTCTGGGGACATCTATACTCCTGGCTACGTATTCTGGGGACATCTATACACCTGGCTACCTATTCTGGGGACATCTATACTCCTGGCTACCTATCCTGGGGACATCTATACACCTAGCCACCTATTCTGTGGACAGCTATACCCCTTGCTACCTATTCTGGGAACATTTTTACACCTGCCTCCCTATTCTGGGGACATCTATACACCTGGCTACCTATTCTGGGGACATCTATACACCTGGCCACCTATTCTGGGGACATCTATACACCTGGCTACCTATTCTGGGGACATCTATACACCTGGCTACCTATTCTGGGGACATCTTTACCCCTGGCTACCTATTCTGGGGACATCTATACACCTGGCCACCTATTCTGTGGACAGCTATACCCCTGGCTACCTATTCTGGGGACATCTATACACCTGGCTACCTATACTGGGGATAACTATAGACCTGGCTACCTATTCTGGAGACATGTATACACCTGGCTACCTTTATTGGTCCTGTGCTGGTAATAATAACTTCTATAGATACTTTGAATAGTAGCAATCATTAACAAACTGTTTCTCATCCCATCTTGCACCTCTAACACTGTAATTGCCACATGCTCAGCAGTGTTGCTCGTATACCCTCAAATTCGAGTAAATCCGGCAAAAGCAAAATCCAGATAGGCCGTGATCGTGATCCAGATTTGAATCGGCGCTCCGAATTTGACTCAGATTTTAGCCGTGATTACAAGTTAAAGTGGAATCTGAGATGAACTTTTACTCATTGCATAATTGTGTTCCTTTCCTATTGTTTATAGGGCATTCCTCGAGCCAAATACTTTTTTGTTTTTGTTTTAATACTCTAATTCCCTATAAACTAAACAAGCCTCACCCACAGTTTTTCAGAGAGCCTTGGCAGCAGCAAGGGCTCATGGGAGCTCAGTCTGGGCAGGAGGAGGGGGAGGTATTACTAGCCAGAGATTTTAGAGGCAGAGGGGAGGAGGGAGGAGAAGGAGGGGGGGGGGGTTTAGGTTTTTCACAGAAGATACAGATAAGCTTGCCTGTTTGTAACGTTTACAAACAACATGGCTGCTGTCATTGTATCACAGGAAGATATAACAGATATAATCATATTCTATTGGAGCTGTTTGCAGCTAGATTTGCTGTGTAAACTATCTAAACTTTAGATAAGATATATAGACAAGTTACTTGTTATAGTTAGTTTTTCATCTCGGATCCGCTTTAAACACTTTCTGGTAAACTAGGGTAGTGAAAAGTCAAATTACATACACCACACATTTTTCATAACAATACAATCAATCCCTTCCAAAGCCCCGTCCCCCACCCTAGTCAGCAATCACATAAAAAAAATAAAAAAAATAAATAAATCCATATATAGTTGACTTAGGGACTCAGCTTTTTTAATACTTATGTCATGATGGTATATTACTGTTATTTCAGTACATAAGGGCTTGCAATTGACCGGGCACAAAAGAAAACTAGGAATGTAATTTAAATGCTGTGATAGCCAGGACTAAGGGCACTTTCACACTAGAGGCTGTGTTAGAAAAGGTTAAAACGTTGCCTTTGGTGCTTTTTGAAGGCATTTTTATGCTTTTCAATGCCAATACATAGCTTTTCCAAGCATTTTACAGCACTGAAAACATTTTTTTTAATTGATTTCTGGGGATTTTTTTCAGTGGTAAAATGTTTTACAAACGTTTTAAAAATGCTGTATTTTGCATTTTCCATTTACTATCTTTGAAATGCGAAACACCACTGTCGGCCCTGAAAAATCGCCGAGGAGCTTCAAAACGCATCACTCAAAAATGGGGTGTTAAGTGTGAAAGGTAAAATGAAAGTCTACAAACTTTTATTTTACCATGGAAAATGCAAACTATGGCCGTGGCGGTAAAATGCGAAAAAGGCCTCTAGTGTGAAAGAGCGCTAATGGGCAAATAAAATGGGTGGTGTTTAATTTATAGTAGCATTGCTTATTTCAAATAGGTTTCAATTTTATAGGTGATGGAATTGGAGAAATAGTGCCTATAAAATGCATACAAAATAAAGAAATTAATAAAAACAAGTATTGCCCCAAAAAGCCTAACTGGTGGCGAAAAAAAAAAAAAGGTATAGATCATTTGGGTGTGAGAAGCAGTGATAACGTTATGGCCAAATGAATGGGAGGAGCGCTGGCCGGGGAAAATGGCTGTTGTTGTTAAGGGTAAAATGGCCTGTAGGCTGAAGTGGTTACATTCTAACATTTCCTTGATCTGCTACATACCTGAATCAAACTTGGTATTAAACTCGGTGAGGGTACTTGAGCAACGATAATCAGACGGGCAGGTCACGTTCCCCTCGGTGCAGCTTGTCGAGAAGCTGTCTGATTTACAATCATAGCATTGTACTGAACCACCTGAAACATTATTATTACAAATCAGTAAATCCAGTCCAACATATTTATCTTTATTCATTTTTTTTTTTTAATTTTAGCACTGGATAGAACCAATGTGGATTAGAACATCCACTGTGTGAAAGTACACTACAGGGTAAACACATTGACCAACTTGATTATAAAAGACATGTTTCTAGTGTATGGCTAATTCCACATAAGGCGGCTGATTCACAAAGCTTTTCTTTTGAATTATCTCACATTGCTTACTGACACTATACTTACATACTGTCCTTCACTTGTAATATACTCACTGTCTGTCCTTGTATTGTTTTTGTTTGTGTTTGTTAAGCAACTGCCAAGACAAATTCCTTGTAGGTGCAAACTTACTTGTGTCAGGCGTTTTGTGAAGCGATTATTTAAACTGTTACTGGAAGTATAAAATCAATCAATAATTTAAAGTTCCTTTAATAGTGGGAGGAGCTTTAAACTATGATACACGCCCAACGTTTGAGTTTGTTTATCGTAGGTTTCTCACAGTACTGGTTAAACCATGAAACTTAGACCAATTTGGGAAAATATGAATTTAATATCAAATAAATATAACAATGTATCAAAACAATATAAAATTATACTTTTGATTCACATAAACTTGCACGGTTATTCTTGCAATGAGCTGGATAACATGACTTCAATGGATCAATTAACAAACAAACAAAGCATTTTTATATGATCTAACCTGAAAACACAAGGCTGAACCTATAAACAGCCAGTTCTATTTGGCTATGGTGCATAGCTATGAATGAGCAAATATATGACCAACGGGTGTTGTCCCCATCTGCAATCTATATGCAACCAATTAAATGACAAGACTTCTATCTTTGTCTGTGATTTTACATATGTTTCCTTATAATAAGGGATATGACAAATTGGAACAATTTGATCTACCTTAATTATAACGAAAGACTATGAATTGGCATAAACTTAGCTAGGCGTGGCCCTATCGTGAAATACAGAGGTTTGTGGTAGGAAACTTGAGATCTGGCTTTATAGTCAAAATAATTTATGAGATCACAACTGGCTATTGATGAATGATGATATAATAAAAATCTATAAATATTTTTTGTTTTAATCAAAATAAACAAATCTTCCAGTGTGCACTCTGGAAGATATGTTTCCTTCGGTATCTATAATAATAACTATAAATAGGAAACAATTAATACATCAGGGGCCTGATTCACAAAGCGGTGCTAACAGTTAGTACGCTGGTGAAAAGCCCTTTATCACACCTAAACTCAGTTTAGGCATGATAAGTTTAGGTGTGATAAGTTTAGGTGTGATAAGTTTAGGCATGATAAGTTTAGGTGTGATAAGTTTAGGCATGATAAGTTTAGGTGTGATAAGTTTAGGCATGATAAGTTTAAGCACCAACTGCGTTAGCACCGCAGTGCACAGCTGATCAAAAGTTTTGCGCTAGCAAAGTCTGGTGCACTTCGCATAGAGTTTAATGGCGCTGCTTTGCGTGCAGGACTTTGCACGCTATCTACACTTATCTAAACTTAGCATGCCTAAACTTATCACACCTAAACTTATCACACCTAAACTTATCACGCCTAAACTGACTTTTCACCAGCGTGGTGCAATGGTTATCACGCCTAAAGTCTCTAGCTGGGTTAGCACCGCTTTGTGAATCGAGCCCCATATGTTCAGATGGCCGCACTGTGAATAATAATACAAATTAATAAAAATCATTTGATAATTACCAATAATGGAGTCTTTATGAGCGTGTCCTTTTAAATGTGAGCGCCGTGAGGGTAGATGGATCTATCAGGTGACTCTGGTGATGATCCCTGATGACTCAGCTCTGCTGTCTTTATTTCCCTCATGATCTATAATCCTGCCCAGAGGATCAAATCTTCCAGCCTCTCAGTGCCCAGTGGGTGTTTTTCTCCTGATTAACTTTTAACCCCTCAAAAATTATATTTCTTCACTAGGGACACTCTAGGATCACTAATGGATCTCATCAATTTTATTATGGTAATACTTCTTATAACCCATGACTATGGTGGCGCTATTGTTCCATCTTTGAATTTTGAATGTGGTATTAATATATAGTAACATAGTTATTTGGGTTGAAAAAAAGACATACGTCCATCGAGTTCAACCAGAGAACAAAGAACAACTCCAGCCTGTTCCCTCACATCCCTGTTGATCCAGAGGGAGGTGAAAAACCCTTACAAGGCATGGTCCAATTAACCCCTAAAGGGGAAAAATCCCTTCCTGACTCCAGATGGCAATCAGATAAAATCCCTGGATCAACACATTGGGCATTACCTAGTAATTGTAGCCATGGATGTCTTTCAACGCAAGGAAAGCATCTAAGCCCCCTTCAAATGCAGGTATAGAGTTTGCCATAACTACTTCCTGTGGCAATGCATTCCACATCTTAATCACTCTTACTGTAAAGAACCCTTTCCTAAATAAATGGCTAAAGCGTTTTTCCTCCATGCGCAGATAATGGAATCAACTTTGATCTCCCCGACAGTTCCTATAACTTTCCCCTCAAGATTGAACAATGGGAAAATTCCCCATTAGACAGCAATCTGATTAGAATTGACTACCTAGTGTCTCCTACGGGTTTATTTAGGTTTATTGTTAACCACCTCAAACTGGTTTTGTAACCTTCTGGCTTTTTGAAGAATTTGACATCACACAGTAATTCTCTGGCATAAAACTGAGTGAAAACACATTCTAAGCTACTATAACCTGAGTTTTAACATCAGGTGACTAGCGTATACGTGTCTTTATCGCAGTATGCAGTACAGACCAAAAGTTTGGACACACCTTTTCATTCAAAGAGTTTTCTTTATTTTCATGACTATGAACATTGTAGATTTACACTGAAGGCATCCAAACTACGAATGAACACATGTGGAAGTATAGTACATAACCAGAAAGTGTGACACAGCTGAAAATATGTCATATTCTAGGTTCTTCAAAGTAGCCACCTTTTGCTTTGATTACTGCTTTGCACACTCTTGCCATTCTCTTGATGAGCTTCAGGAGGTAGTCACCTGAAATGGTCTTCCAACAGTCTTGAAGGAGTTCCCAGAGATGCTTTGTTGGTCTTTTTGCCTTCACACTGTGGTCCAGCTCTCCCCAAACCATCTCGATTGGGTTCAGGTCTGGTGACTGTGGAGGACAAGTCATCTGGTGCAGCACACCATTGTGATGAATAAAATTGCATATTGCACGGTGTGGTATTAATATTGGTATAATTGCGCACACCGATTGCGCCATCAGCGGAAGTGGCATTCTCTCTTAAAATGACAATTAGAGTGTTTTTTCCCCCTTTCTCTTTTTCCCCTCTAAGAGGAATTTCACACGTGGCTGGACCTCCTGATGAGACCATTTGGTGCCTACATCTCATTCCCAAAAACCAAATACAACCAGCCTAGATAAGAGATTCCCTCCGAAATATTAGAAACAAACAAAGAGAACTTTAATGTATTTGTAATTCAAAATAGGCTTGTCACAGAAAGACAAAAAATACATTTTCGGATACCCATAAACCAGTTCTATCATCCACCCGAATTACAATTTTCTAACTGTTGGGGGTCTGTCGGGAAACTGCTTTATTCAGCATGCGCAGACCGAATGCAATAGACATAGAGATAGGCATGTGTACCTTCATTTGATACAGGATCTCAGGCCGCTTATGAATATAGTCTCGCATCTGCGATATGCCAATCTGGGGCGGAGTCACGCAGATGATTAATAAATGTTACATTTTCTGCTCTGAGTCCTGGGGGCTGCGACCTTGCTGACCAGGAGGTAACTCCGCCTTAACCACACCTTGTTTGGAGGTAATCCAGCCCCAATTCTAAGATTGTATAAATCTGGGGCCAGCATGGCCCGCCCTTGTCTTTCACCGTTTCATCTGCTAAAGAAGAGCTTCTAGCATGCATCCCTACAAAAGCAAACAGTCAGGATGCCGGGGTCCTCACCCACCCAGGCTTCACACACCTGGTCCGCCGGTGCTCAAACACTCCGTGGCTCACCACTCCACCAATATGTTACGATAACAAAGATACGAGGTCGGCACTCCACTGGCGATAATAAACTTGCGTTTATTGGAAAAGCTGCAAACACGACATGTTTCGGGGTCACCCCCTTCCTCAAGTGTAAATTGTAATCCTGGTGGATGTACACTTGAGGAAGGGGGTGACCCCGAAACATGTCGTGTTTGCAGCTTTTCCAATAAACGCAAGTTTATTAT
Source organism: Hyperolius riggenbachi (assembly GCF_040937935.1). NCBI lineage: Eukaryota > Metazoa > Chordata > Amphibia > Anura > Hyperoliidae > Hyperolius > Hyperolius riggenbachi. The sequence continues at coordinate 10,463,885 of NC_090648.1, forward strand.
CGCCAGTGGAGTGCCGACCTCGTATCTTTGTCATCCCTACAAAAGGACCGAACGCATGCATTGTTCCAAGGACTCTTACCATTAATGCCTAATTTAACCCGGACTCTGTTTCTTCATTCTTCAAATGGACTGCTCAGCCCTAACTAAAGTAAGATCCTTCTAATTGTATCCCTTTTGTTTTTAGCTATGTGTCTATGTGTTTATTCTGTATAAATGTATGTAATGCAACTTTATTATTAAAACGTTTAGAAATCGTTATGGTTACGACCTGCTCTGAATATACACAAACGTATCTATTCTCCTGAAACCACTACCCTGTGTTTAATAGACGTGTACATTTATAACTCGTATGCGCTGACCCGGCTCAGATATTCAGATCTGACCCAGATTCCAGCATACTGCAAAGGGTTAACAGAGAGTTCTCGAAGTAGTAGTATAATTACAGTAGCGGGCTGTGTAACCCGCTTGGTGGCAGATCGTTGAATTGTATGTGTGTTGTGAATCCTTTGGCATCCGAACGCTCCCTCCGCTAGTCGGTTCATCAACCTGCGAAGTCGGTTACGCTTTGTGATGAGCAAAATGACCGTGTGAGAGGATTTCTGAATCCGATCGATTGACCCCAATTGCGGACCGGCCCTTGCGGTCTGTGACACCCATCACTCTCCTTCCTGGTTAAATAGCCCTGATTCTGAATAACTCACATATTATCTCTCCGTAAATGACTTAACTCGTGATTTATCTCTTCTTATCTACAGTATTTATCTCCAGGGGCGCTCATAACGGGCTCGTGATCACGACCATTTTTTGCGATCATGAGGTTGAAATCAGCATTCGTGATTGCCTGTGATCACGAATGCAGGTTTCGAGTGCACTCATGATTGCACTTGAAACTCAACTCGTGATCACAAGTTAGCCGTGATCACGAGCTCAGAATTGCGGTAACCAGGGAAATTACATCTATTGACGTCAATGGGCCAATCAGAGTGCCTCCAGTTGAAGCCCTAGCAACCAATCAGAGGAAGGAAGCCTCTGTCCTCCCCTCCTCTATATAAGGCAGCGGCTATGCTGGGAACTCGTCCTTGCTTGACTCTGGTTGTGCTGAGAGCTTCTCTGGGCTATCTGGCTGTGAGCAAGTGCGTTCTACTGTGAAAAACAGTGTGTTCTACATCATTTACACATGTACAAAATACTTATTTTGTTCTTGTACTGTTAGCTAGTCATTTGTGTTAGTCAGTGTAGTGTATATACTGCAAACAGTGCTAGGTTAGGGTTAAAGCTCTTAGGTTAGCTTAGCTGATGTCTGTGTGCAGGCCAGGCCTGCTAGGTAGCCTACTAGTCTGCAGGTACTAGCTAGGTGAGGGATTAGTTGTTTAATTTATACATCTGTACTGTTACCTTATTTAGTGTTAAGGTCAATATACACAGAGCGATCCGGCGGCTCGATTAGCCGCCGGATCTCCTCTGCCGCATCCCCATGCGTACCCGCCGCATCCCCGCTCGCCCGCACGTGCGTCAGATTCGATCCCCCCTCGTCCCCGCGCGGCGCCGCTTATCTTCCGCTCGATTCCCTGCCATTGTTCGCTCGTGGGGGACGAGCAGGGAATCGGCGGCGGCGGCGAGATCGGACCTGTCGGATCTTATCAATCGAGCCGCATTAGCTCGATTGATAAGACACATCGCTACGTGTAGACCAGGCTTTAGACAGCAGTACTACAGTCAGTCAGCACAGCAGCATCTGTGGCTTTGTGACTCTGCAGCTGCTGCCTGTGTAGTGTGTGAGTGTGACAAACAGTCTTAGTGTCACTCTCACTGTCACTCTTTTTTGTCTCACACTCTAGTGTTTTGGTGTTCTTACTGTTAGTTTTACACATTTACATTTGTCCCACCATCAGTCTGCCACCAGACACATTTAATTAAAAAAACAGCATCCACCTTTATTTATTGTTCTGTTCTATACTAAATTGTGCAATTTCTGCCACCAAGGGCAGGGGTAGAGGCAGCAGCAAGAGCGGAAGCTCCATCACCGCCACCAGCAGGTCTGCGGCTGGTCCACCGCCAGTTACTTAGTGGTCAGCTGAGGGGGAGGGAGCAGCTGAGAGGCTCGGTGCAGAGGCACAGTGTTTTGCACCCATCTTTGGCCAGGGTTGTCGGGCCATCGAGGAAAGGCAGGTAGAGTGTCTCGTGGAGCTGATGGCGGAGCAGCAGACCACTGATTCCATGCAGACCTCCAGTGTCACCACCACCAGCACTCTTGTCAGAAGCAGTTGACCCCAGCGGCCAGCCAGCCCTCACTGGACGTAAGCTCGCTGCTCTTAAGTCCAGCGTCTGTGAGCACTTTCAGGGCTGTTGTGCAGGAGATGGAGGAGATTGTGGGGCCTGTCAGCCAGGAGGCTTTGGAAGTGGAGGAACCAGAGCCAGGGGATGTTGGGGCTGAAAAGGTGGTTGGGGGGGGGGGCAGAGGAGTTGTTTGGGTAGGAGGAATTTGAGGTGGAGGATGATGGGGTGCTGGACCAGTCATACATGCCACAGTTCTCCCCCCAAGGCAGCTCGGAGGAGGAGGTTGTGGCAGAGAGGTGCAGCATGGCGGCCAGGGGCAGGGTCAGCAGTGGGCATGGAAGAGAGGAATCGCAGCCCACTGCTTTAGCCACCACCACCACCACAATCCCTGAGTGATGAATCCCCTATCCACCACTTATTCTCCTGAATGGCAATCCCAGCACTGCACCGGTTTATGGTGGCAAACGTGGCCCATTCGCTCAATCACTCTGTGTTTGAGTGGATTCAAATCACCATGGACTCTTGGAGCAGCCGTTTCGGGACAGACCGCTACCTGTCCTTCACCGCACACTGGGTCAGTTTGGTGGAAGGGAGTGAGGCTGCAAGTGGTACAGCAGCAGCAGCATCCCAGTGGGTGGTGCCACCCTGTGGGGTCAGGTGAGATGCAGCAGGCTCCTCTGAGCCACTTCCCTCCTCTGGCACACTCGCCAAGCGTCCCCGCCTCAGCAGCAGCAGGCAGCCCCCCCACTGCCAAGCACTGCTGGAGATGTCCAGTCTAGGGAAGGAGAAACTGATGGCTGCCAACATTATAGCCACCCTCAGGGAGCAGGAGCAGAGGTGGCTGACCCCCAGAGTCCTCAGAGTTGGATTAGTGGTGTCCGACAGTGGAGCCGAATTAAGACCATACAGGGCCCCAAGCAGAGCAATGAATTTAGGGCCCACCTCCTCAGACTCCCTGTTGAAAGGATGTACCCCCAGTATAGGTGACCGGATGTCCATGTAGCAGAGCTGGGACAAGGTTCTCCAGCACCCAAGGCTGAGACATCAATGTGCACCCCCCATCCCTCCCACTCCAGCCGTCACACACTGATTGCCATTACACTAAGAGGCCCCTCCTCCATCCCTCCCACCCCAGCCGTCACACACTGATTGCTATTACACTAAGAGGCCCCTCCTCCATCCCTTCCACCCCAGCCATCACACACTGATTCCTATTACACTAAGAGGCCCCTCCATCCCTCCCACACCAGCCGTCACACACTGATTGCTATTACACTAAGAGGCCCCTCCCCATCCCTCCCACCCCAGCCGTCACACACTGATTGCTATTACACTAAGAGGCTCCCTCCCCCATCCCTCCCACCCCAGCCATCACACACTGATTGCTATTACACTAAGAGGCCCCTCCATCCCTCCCACCCCAGCCGTCACACACTGATTGCTATTACACTAAGAGGCCCCTCCTCCATCCCTCCCACCCCAGCCGTCACACACTGATTCCTATTACACTAAGAGGCCCCTCCATCCCTCCCACCCCAGCCGTCACACACTGATTGCTATTACACTAAGAGGCCCCTCCCCATCCCTGCCACCCCAGCCGTCACACACTGATTGCTATTACACTAAGAGGCCCCTCCCCCATCCCTCCCACCCCAGCCATCACACACTGATTGCTATTACACTAAGAGGCCCCTCCCTCATCCCTCCCACCCCAGCCGTCAGACACTGATTGCTATTACACTAAGAGGCCCCTCCCCCATTACTCCCACCCCAGCCGTCACACACTGATTGCTATTACACTAAGAGGCCCCTCCCCATTAGTGTTGGGCGAACACCTAGATGTTCGGGTTCGAGAACGTTCGCCGAACATCGCCGCGATGTTCGGGTGTTCGCGCCGAACTCCGAACATAATGGAAGTCAATGGGGACCCGAACTTTCGTGCTTTGTAAAGTTTCCTTACATGCTACATACCCCAAATTAGCAGGGTATGTGCACCTTGGGAGTGGGTACAAGAGGAAAAAAAATATTTGAAAAAGAGCTTATAGTTTTTGAGAAAATTGATTGTAAAGTTTCAAAGGAAAAACTGTCTTTTAAATGCTGAAAATGTCATGTTTCTTTGCACAGGTAACATGCTTTTTACCGCCATGCAGTCATAAATGTAATAAAGAGAAGAGGTTCCATAAACAGGGACCGGTAACGCTAACCCAGCAGCAGCAGCAGCACACGTGATGGAACAGGAGGAGGCGCAGGAGGAGAAGGCCACGCTTTGAGACACAACAACCCAGGCCTTGCATGAGGACAAGAAGCGTGCGGATAGCATGCTTTTTACCGCCATGCAGTCATAAATGAAATAAAGAGAAGAGGTTCCATAAACAGGGACCGGTAACGCTAACCCAGCAGCAGCAGCAGCACACGTGATGGAACAGGAGGAGGCGCAGGAGGAGAAGGCCACGCTTTGAGACACAACAACCCAGGCCTTGCATGAGGACAAGAAGCGTGCGGATAGCATGCTTTTTACCGCCATGCAGTCATAAATGTAATAAAGAGAAGAGGTTCCATAAACAGGGACTGGCAACGCTAACCCAGCAGCAGCAGCAGCACACGTGATGGAACAGGAGGAGGCGCAGGAGGAGAAGGCCACGCTTTGAGACACAACAACCCAGGCCTTGCATGAGGACAAGAAGCGTGCGGATAGCATGCTTTGTACCGCCATGCAGTCATAAATGTAATAAAGAGAAGAGGTTCCATAAACAGGGACCGGCAACGCTAACCCAGCAGCAGCAGCACACGTGATGGAACAGGAGCAGGTGCAGGAGGAGAAGGCCATGCTTTTTGAGACACAACAACCCAGGCCTTGCATGAGGACAAAAAGCGTGCGGATATAGCAGCAATGCTTTTTGCCGCCATGCAGTCATAAATGTAATACAGATGAGAGGTTCAATAAACAGGGACTGGAAACGCTAAACCATCCCAGATGTTCATTGGTCATGTTACTTGGTTGGGGTCCTGGAGTGTTGCGTAGTCGTTTCCAATCCAGGATTGATTCATTTTAATTTGAGTCAGACGGTCTGCATTTTCTGTGGAGAGGCGGATACGCCGATCTGTGACGATGCCTCCGGCAGCACTGAAACAGTGTTCCGACATAACGCTGGCTGCCGGGCAAGCCAGCACCTCTATTGCGTACATTGCCAGTTCGTGCCAGGTGTCTAGCTTCGATACCCAATAGTTGAAGGGTGCAGATGGATTGTTAGACACAGCTACGCCATCTGACATGTAGTCCTTGACCATCTTCTCCAGGCGATCGGTGTTGGAGGTGGATCTGCACGCTTGCTGTTCAGTGGGCTGCTGCTGCATGGGTGTCAGAAAATTTTCCCACTCCAAGGACACTGCCGATACCATTCCCTTTTGGGCACTAGCTGCGGCTTGTGTTGTTTGCTGCCCTCCTGGTCGTCCTGGGTTTGCGGAAGTCAATCTGTCGGCGTACAACTGGCTAGAGGAGGGGGAGGATGTCAATCTCCTCTCTAAAGTCTCCACAAGGGCCTGCTGGTATTCTTCCATTTTGACCTGTCTGACTCTTTCTTCAAGCAGTTTTGGAACATTGTGTTTGTACCGTGGATCCAGAAGGGTATAAACCCAGTAATTGGTGTTGTCCAGAATGCGCACAATGCGTGGGTCGCGTTCAATGCAGTCTAGCATGAATTGAGCCATGTGTGCCAGAGTCCTACCAGAATCCTCATCATCCTCTTGTGAGCGTTGTGATAGTTGTTGTGATGCATCATAGTCGTCACCTTCTTCCTGGTCTGCTTCTGCTGACCATTCGCGCTGAATTGTGGAAGTCCAACGTGCACCGCTCTGGCCCTCGTCAGTGGTGGCAGGAAATTCCTGCTCCAACTCCAGCTGTTCCTCCTCCTCTTCTTCGTCATAGCTGCTGGGGCCAGCGTTTCCTGAGGCGGATGGCCTGATGTTGGTACCATCACGCTGATCGTTTTCTCCTTCAGATTCCCCCAGTTGCATCATGACAGCTGTTTCCTTGATTTTCAACATTGACCTCTTCAGTAAACACAGCAGTGGTATGGTAATGCTGACTGAAGAGTTGTCACTGCTCACAAGCAACGTGGATTGCTCAAAATTTTGGAGGACTTGGCAGAGGTCCAACATGTTGGCCCAATCGGATCCACAGAAGCTTGGCAGCTGTCCGGATGCGCCTCGGTACTGCGCCGTCATGTACTGGACCACTGCACTCTTCTGCTCGCAAAAGCGGGCTAGCATGTGCAGCGTAGAATTCCAGCGCGTAGGGACATCACACAGCAAGCGATGGTGGGGGAGATTGAAGCGCTCCTGCATCTTGGCGAGTGCCCCCGAAGCAGTACTTGAATTTCTACAATGTTTGGCCACTCGTCGCACCTTCAACAGAAGATCGGCCACGCCTGGGTATGTCTTCAGGAACCGCTGAACTACTAGGTTCATCACGTGCGCCAGGCAAGGGATGTGTGTCAGCTTAGCCAACCTTAAAGTGCGAATGAGATTACTCCCATTATCACACACAACCATGCCCGGTTTCAGGTCCAGCGGTGCCAGCCACAAATCCGTCTGTTTCTTTATTCCCCTCCAAATTTCCTCCCCTGTGTGCTGCTTATCCCCAAGGCAGATCAGCTTCAGCAACGCTTGCTGACGCATGCCAACAGCTGTGCTGCACTGCTTCCACGATCCTACTGCTGCTGGTGCTGGGTTCGCGTTTCCGGATGAGGTACAGCTTTGAGATGCGTTGGAGGAGAAGGAGTCAGAGAGGTAGCTGCTGCTGTTGTTATCCAGTTGGAGGGACGGCGGTGCAGCTGTTTGCGGCGTGGGCAACACCCGCGCCGTAGCAGGTGAGGAATCGCTGCCAGGCTCCACAAGGTTCACCCAGTGCGCGGTAAGGGAGATGTATCGACCCTGGCCGAACGCACTCGTCCAGGTGTCAGTGGTGAGGTGAACCTTGCAGGCAACGGCATTCTTCAAGCTTCGGGTTATTTTGCTGACCACGTGCTCATGCAACTCAGGCACTGCAGAGCGCGCAAAGTGGTAGCGGCTGGGAACCACGTAACGTGGGATGGCCACTGACATCATGCCCTTGAAGCTGTTTGTCTCCACCACTCGATATGGCAGCATTTCGCAGGCCAGAAGCTTGGCTATGCTGGCTGGTACTGCCACGGCCCGGGGGTCATTTGCTGGCAATTTCCTCTTGCGCTCAAACATCTCCGAGACAGACAACTGAACCGTAGGGCTGCACACTGAAGGGCTGTTGGTTGTTGTGTTTGATGAAGACTGGGAGACCTCAAGAGCACTACTCCAGAAAGTGACAGTGTCAGCGTCGTCTGATGTTTGTGAATGTTGTGAACCACACAATGGCTGGGCTACTGCTGCTGCTGAGGAGGGTCTGGTGGTGAGTCTGGTGAACCCAAGGGAGGCAGTGTTGCTGGTACCCTGTCCTGTTGAGTTTGCCCACAGAGTGGGATGTTTGGATAGCATGTGGCGGCTCATGCTGGTGGTGGAGAGGTTGTTAATACTTTTCCCCCTGCTCAGGCGGGTCTTGCACACCTTGCAAATCGCCATGGTAACATCCTCAGTGCAGTCTTCAAAAAAAACAAAAGTTTGCTTTCCTAAAACAGAAAGAATGCAGTCTTCAAAGAAAGCCCAGACTTTGGAGCACCTGCCTTGCTGGCGATTTCTGTTTGCGCCTCTTTTGCCTCTTACTTGAACTTCCACGCTTGTGGTGCCTGAAATTGCGCGCCGCCTACCTTGTGGCACAAGGCGAACTCGTGCAGCAGTGGGTTCTTCAACAGACTCATCTGTGCTGCTGCTACGACGGCGATGTTCTCGTTCACAAACAAAATCTGGGTCTATGTCCACATTGTCCATACTCTTCCATCTCCTCAAACTCGTCATATGTCATTGTGGGGGGCCGCCGCCGTGGAGTAGATCTCCCCAGAACAACCTCTGCGCAGCTCACTCCAACGTCGTCTTCCAGAGCTTCTCGGCCGACCTCCTGCAATTGCAACCCCTCCTGCCCAACTTGCTCTGGGATTTGGGTTTCAAAGTCCTCGGACTCGCCTTGTTGTATTTCAGTGCCCGGTGCATTTCCCACAGTTAATGGTTGTGAATCCGGGCACAACATTTCTGGCTGTTCCTCCATTGACCTTTCAAAGGTGGAAGTTTGTTGGCCTGGGAATAGCTCCTGCGAATACCCCATTGTGTCCTGAGGTAATTCATCGGACTGGTTATCTGGCAGTTGTGTGCGTGGTGTCGCTGCCGGTTGTGTCAGCTTTGTGCCCACTGGCTCCTTGTAACTGGCTGAGGACTCGGACCTCGTGCGTGATGTGCTGGTGCTGCTTAACCCACTGCTGGACGCTTGAGAGGTCATCCAAGTAATTATCTGGTCCTGTTCTTTTGGATCTGTGAGGGTTGTTGTCCTGGACAACATGGGCGGTATTGAGTGGGTTTTCTTGGGTGCTCCCCTGTGGCCTGTACGTGAACCGTCAGGGGAAACACCTCTTCCCTTGCCCCTCCCTCTTTCACCGGATTTCTTCCTCATTTCACTTATCCTTAAAGTACACGCTGACTGGCAGCAGTACAGTGGCAGTACAGAAATGCTATACAGTGGTGGGTGAGCGGTGTACCACTATTGCCAGCAGCGACACAGAGCACAATGCTATACAGTGGCGGGTGAGCGGTGTACTACTGTTCCCAGCAGACACAGAGTGGCAGTAAACACAATGCTATATAGTCTGGCTGAGCGGTGTACACAGAGTGGCAGTACACACAATGCTATATAGTCTGGCTGAGCAGTGTACACAGAGTGGCAGTAAACAATGCTATATAGTCTGGCTGAGCGGTGTACACAGAGTGGCAGTACACACAATGCTATATAGTCTGGCTGAGCGGTGTACACAGAGTGGCAGTAAACAATGCTATATAGTCTGGCTGAGCGGTGTACACAGAGTGGCAGTACACACAATGCTATATAGTCTGGCTGAGCCGTGTACACACAGTGGCAGTAAACAATGCTATATAGTCTGGCTGAGCGGTGTACACAGAGTGGCAGTACACACAATGCTATATAGTCTGGCTGAGCGGTGTACACAGAGTGGCAGTACACACAATGCTATATAGTCTGGCTGAGCGGTGTACACAGAGTGGCAGTAAACAATGCTATATAGTCTGGCTGAGCGGTGTACACAGAGTGGCAGTAAACAATGCTATATAGTCTGGCTGAGCGGTGTACACAGAGTGGCAGTACACACAATGCTATATAGTCTGGCTGAGCGGTGTACACAGAGTGGCAGTAAACAATGCTATATAGTCTGGCTGAGCGGTATACACAGAGTGGCAGTAAACAATGCTATATAGTCTGGCTGAGCGGTGTACACACAGTGGCAGTACACACAATGCTATATAGTCTGGCTGAGCGGTGTACACACAGTGGCAGTACACACAATGCTATATAGTCTGGCTGAGCGGTGTACACAGAGTGGCAGTACACACAATGCTATATAGTCTGGCTGAGCGGTGTACACAGAGTGGCAGTAAACAATGCTATATAGTCTGGCTGAGCGGTGTACACAGAGTGGCAGTACACACAATGCTATATAGTCTGGCTGAGCAGTGTACACAGAGTGGCAGTAAACAATGCTATATAGTCTGGCTGAGCGGTGTACACAGAGTCGCAGTACACACAATGCTATATAGTCTGGCTGAGCGGTGTACACAGAGTGGCAGTAAACAATGCTATATAGTCTGGCTGAGCGGTGTACACAGAGTGGCAGTACACACAATGCTATATAGTCTGGCTGAGCCGTGTACACACAGTGGCAGTAAACAATGCTATATAGTCTGGCTGAGCGGTGTACACACAGTGGCAGTACACACAATGCTATATAGTCTGGCTGAGCGGTGTACACACAGTGGCAGTACACACAATGCTATATAGTCTGGCTGAGCGGTGTACACACAGTGGCAGTACACACAATGCTATATAGTCTGGCTGAGCGGTGTACACAGAGTGGCAGTAAATAATGCTATATAGTCTGGCTGAGCGGTGTACACAGAGTGGCAGTAAACAATGCTATATAGTCTGGCTGAGCCGTGTACACACAGTGGCAGTACACACAATGCTATATAGTCTGGCTGAGCCGTGTACACACAGTGGCAGTAAACAATGCTACTACTGTTCCCAGCAGCGACACACAATGACTGGGGGGACCCTGGCTAGCGTGGCTGGAGCGCGAACTACCCTGCCTGCCTACCCAAAGCTAAACCCACAGACAAATGGCGGAGATATGACTTGGTTCGGGTATTTATTTACCCGAACCACGTGACCCGTTCGGCCAATCAGAGCGCGTTCGGGGTCCGAACCACGTGACCCGTTCGGCCAATCACAGCGCTAGCCGAACGTTCGGGGAACGTTCGGCCATGCGCTCTTAGTTCGGCCATGTGGCCGAACGGTTTGGCCGAGCACCATCAGGTGTTCGGCCGAACTCGAACATCACCCGAACAGGGTGATGTTCTGCAGAACCCGAACAGTGGCGAACACTGTTCGCCCAACACTACTCCCCATCCCTCCCACCCCAGCCATCACACACTGATTGCTATTACACTAAGAGGCCCCTCCATCCCTCCCACCGCAGCCGTCACACACTGATTGCTATTACACTAAGAGGCCCCTCCCCATCCCTCCCACCCCAGCTGTCACACACTGATTGCTATTACACTAAGAGGCTCCCTCCCCCATCCCTCCCACCCCAGCCATCACACACTGATTGCTATTAGTAGAGTTGAGCCGAAATTTTCGTAATTTCGCATTACAATAATTACGCATGCGAAATTTGCGATTACGATGCGAAATTACGGTAGCGTAATTGCCATTAAAATCGTAATTGAAAATACCGTAAGCGTAATTTTCAACGCGTAATTTCGCGTTTCGTTCATGCCGTAATTTCGCATTAAACGCTACCGTAATTTCGCGTTAAACCGTAACGCTCCGTATAATATAAAAAAGCCACCGACTTTAAGGGTTAATAGCAAAGCCCCCTTAAATGCTAAGAGCCTCAAATTTGGAGAATATATTAAAGGGAACCTTAACTGAACTGGGGGTAAAGAGTTTTACTTACCTGGGGCTATTACCAGCCCCCTGCAGCAGTCCTGTGCCCTCGGTGCCGCTCTGGAATCCTCTGGTCCCCCGCTGTCACTTAGTTTCGTTTTTGACGACTCACCAGTCGCCAGCCGCCATGCGTATTATTGGACGCATTCACCAATGCAATTAGCGCTATTGAGGACCGCAACGCATACAAAAATACGCGTTGCCGCATTCCGCATGCGTAGATATGCGGCAACGCGTATTTTTGTACGCGTTGCGGTCCGCAATAGCGCTAATTGCATTGGTAAATGCGTCCAATAATACGCATGGCGGCCGGCGACTGGTGAGTCGTCAAAAACGAAACTAAGTGGACAGCGGGGGACCAGAGGATTCCAGAGCGGCGCTGAGGGCACAGGACTGCTGCAGGGGGCTGGTAATAGCCCCAGGTAAGTAAAACTCTTTACCCCCCGTTCAGTTAAGGTTCCCTTTAAGGAGATCATGTAAATCAATGGAGGGCCAGTGCACTCTTCAATGTGTTTTTCCGATACAGAAAAAAAACCTGACAGCAGTGAAGCAAAGTGTGAATTCTCTATATTAATTAAAGTAGCGTCTGTGAAAATTGCCTGCAATTATTCCACATTGTGTGTAAAAAATACACATGCAGAAAAGTACACAGAAAACTGACAGCCGAGAGCTTTCTACCAGAGCAGTTTGTCTAAAATGATGATGCTATCATGGAAGAAAAGTTAACTACAGATGCACCTGTATCCTTCCTGGCTAGCAAGCAGCTTTTGCTGTGCTGGACAGAGATCATACAGAGAACATTAGCCATTCCGGTCCCCAGCCTGTGTCTGATAGCTTTACAAGCTAAGAAGAGGGGGGAGGAGGATCCAGGAAAGAGAGAAACTCGCTGTCTACCAATCACTACAGAGGGAGTACACAATGGCTCCATACCTGGAGAGGCTACACCACCACAAAGACAGACAGACCCTGAGCCTGTACCGTCTGAGCGCCCACAGCCTGGAGGTAGAGAAAGGGCGGCACAGACAGACATGGAAGCCCCGGGAGGAGAGACTGTGCAGACAATGCGACCAGGAGGTCCTGGAGGATGAGGCCCACTTCCTGCTACACTGCAGCAAATACGCACCTGTGAGGACCGCCCACTTCCAGAGACTCTCCGCCCACATCCAGGATTTTACCTCCACAGATGAGGAGAGGAAACTCTACATCCTACTGGGGGAGGAGGAAACAACCGTGCAAATAGCTGCCCGATATGTCACAGCCTGCCACCAACTGAGAGGAACATGATACCACATGGACTGTATTCCCCCCCAATACCCCCCTATGGACTGTATATCCCAGTCCCCCATGCTGTCCCTTACATCATCCACACACCTATGGACTATATACCCCAACCCCCTATATCCTTCCCTTATTCCCACAATCCCCCCTCCCATGTTAATGCTTTGTTTTTGCTTTGGCAATGCTAAATGTATTTGGTCCTGCCAATAAAGCTTTTTTGGATTTGGATTTGGATTTGGATTTGGAAATACTGTATGTGTCTTATGATACAGAGATCATTCCTGCAGACTTTGTTTTTAATGGACCATAAAGAGTTGTCAGGGGCAATAAATCTTTACTGGGGGGACGGGGCCCTTGACCTTTTACAAGATCAAATCAGCTGCCTCAGTTGCCTGGTGGATAATCCAGCTCTGGGAAAACCTGCTGACTGCCCTCAGCAGGGGACACCTCAGCCATGTCCCCAGTTTGGCCCATGTCCTGAACCTGGTGGTGCAGAGATTCCTGCGCACCTGGGGATGGCCTTTTCTGTTGCTCCACCACTGCCTCAGCGATCCTGGCCGACCTGCAGCAGCACGAGGGCCTGCCAGCTTACAGGCTCATCATCGATGTAGCAACTCGCTGGAACTCCACCCTGGCGATGTTGGAGAACCTGTGTCAGCACAGGAGGGCTGTCACCACACCACGCAACCCACAACCAGAGGGAGACAGCAGGCACCCTCTTCCAGCTTTAGGGGGATGTTCACATCTCCAATCTAGAATGATTTCCATCTCTCCTCCCTGGATGACAGCTTTGCAGTGTGCAATACCTACAAAACAACTCTGAGCAGAGGTCGGAATCTGTTCAGGATGGGTACTTCAGGCCTCCGGACCCACCTGAAGAGCCAGCACAAGAGGCTGAAGGATGCTGGCACTGTGTGTCCTTCATCATCAGCAGCAGCATGCCGCCCTCCTGCTAGTCCAGCAGCAGCAGTAGCGGGTAAACAGCACATTGCTCCTTCCAGTGCATCCTACAGACCTCCCATCACCTACATTGAGACTAGTGAGGGAAGCCAGTCCTCAGTGGCCTCCTCTGCTCCCTCTTCAGCCTCCCGTGCAGGCAAGTGGCAGACCCTGTAGCGTACGTGCAAAAAGGGCGTCGGGAAAAAAGGGCGTGGGGTGTAAACGGTAATATTGTTTTGTATTTCGTTTACAAATAATGTTTTACATATCTATAAATCATTAAATAATGTGTATGAAATCGGCAATTGTGAAAACTTTAATCTTCCCTGTTTCAAAAGTGAAACTTATAATTAGGTTTGTTAAAAAAATGATAATATATGTTTAATCGTTATAATTGTACATTATTGTGAATAACCTTCATTTATTGTTTCTTCTTATAATAAAATGTGAAAATATTGTTTATAACGATGATATAAATATAACTACAGTTTCTCTGGCCCAGATAGGTTATAAAGATGACCCCTGGGCGGCATACAACCAGATCTCAGATCAATAGGACAATCGAAGGTACGGTGGGGGGGAAGCTTGTCCGCTGACTTACGACAAAAGACGTCGGCAAATTCTGCGTATTGTTTTTGGTACACCTTCAACCTGAATGTTGGTATTACCCATGGTTACTTTCGCTAAACAATGATGATAACAATGGGATGACCAGCTCGTTAGCTGACCTGAAGCCCAGTCTATCTGAGGCGAGTGAATTTGTAACCAGGGCATGCCAAGAATGATGGTAGAGGTTGCCATATGCAGAACCAGAAATTGTAGACTTGCCCCATGTAAAACCCCCACCGTGAGTTGCAAATTTGGAGTACGGGATAAAGGGGGCCTACTCTGCAGAGGAGAGTCATCCACAGCAGTGACTCGGATCGGTTGATCCAAAGGGAGCATGGGTATTCCCAATTTTTTTAGCAAAATCATAATCAATAAAATTAGCCGCTGAACCGGAATCAATGAAAGCTTCAGTGGAAACAGTCTGACCCTCCCATGTGACAGAACAGGGAATTAGCAGATTGTCATGTAGAGGTAAAGACTGCACGCCTAGGGTATTACCTCTAACTACTCCTAGGCGGCAGCGTTTCCCGACTTTTTGGGACAATTCTGCACTCTATGACCCTCCTCTGCACAGTACAAACAGAGCTGCTCCGTTTTCCTGCGATTCCGCTCTGCCCGTGTCAATTTGGACTGACCCATTTGCATTGGCTCAGGTGGCGGTGAGGCCGGTGGAGACGTGGTATAGGAGACATATCTGACTCGGTCCCTACCACGGGTTTGTTTTTGATATCGTAACATACGATCAACCCGTACTGCCAAAGAGATAGCTTCCTCAATGGTTTTAGGTTCAGGATATCCCAACATCAAACCAGAGACTGCGTCTGATAACCCTGTGTAACGATTGTGGAACTTTCTCCGAGATCAGCGCACAAGACGTGTGCGCTGACACTACGGAAATCCTCCACAAGCGTATAATTGCAGGCACCCAGCAAAAGGTGCTACGCACCCGTAGAGGGAAATTCCTGTCGGCAGATGGCGCTGGGGAGTGCAGAGGAACCAAACCTCTGTATCTCCACAAATGCCAGACAGGAATTGTACGAAGCGCAGAACGCAATCGCAAGAGGAGCAATTGCGAATGAGAACGAGCAAAGGGACAGGTTGTATGTGTGTGCGCCAATCTAGTCGCCACCCCGCGACCGCGCACACACAACAGCAGATATGAAACAGGAACGCGATCGCGGGAGGTGCGATCGCCAGAAGTGACACAAGGCTACAGCAAGGCAGAGCACGAGAGTAGCAAAGGCACAGCAAATCATACAATGAGGAGATACGGAAAATAACAAACGCTAACTGAACGCGTACCCCGCACTCATTCGCAACAGTGCACGCGTTCGTGCGCGGTCCCCACGTGATAAGCACAACAGGGACAAGCACGCCTAACTAACCAACGACAAGCAAACGTAAAACAGAGGACGCGAGCGCTTGCTTAACGGTTACCTCACCGAGCCTCCAGCAAGCGCTTGTAGCAGACAAGACAGACACACGAAAACAGGAACAAGCGAGAGACAGGATCCACAGCGCTAGTGCAGGATGCTAGTGCGATCCAGAGAGGCAGAACAGAAGGATCCACGGCACTAGCGAACGGCGAGTGCGATCCAGGTAGACAGAACAGAAGGATCCACAGCGCTAGCGAAAAGTGGCTAGCGCGATCCCAGGAGACAGAACAGAAGGATCCACAGCGCTAGCGAAAAGTGGCTAGCGCGATCCCAGGCGACAGAACAGAAGGATCCACAGCGCTAGCGAAAAGTGGCTAGCGCGATCCCAGGAGACAGAACAGAAGGATCCACAGCGCTAGCGAAAAGTGGCTAGCGCGATCCAATGAGACAGAACAGAAGGATCCACAGCGCTAGCGAAAAGTGGCTAGCGCGATCCAATGAGACAGAACAGAAGGATCCACAGCGCTAGCGAAAAGTGGCTAGCGCGATCCAATGAGACAGAACAGAAGGATCCACAGCGCTAGCGAAAAGTGGCTAGCGCGATCCAATGAGACAGAACAGAAGGGCCTACCAGTAGCAACCGCTGCTCTGGTTAGCACCCCACAGACAGACAGAACAGGCAATACAAATAATACAATCCTAACTAAACTAGGGAATCTGCCTAGCGCAGTCCCACGAATTACTCTAAGCTGATCTTCAAACAGAGAGTAAGGCTGACACCCCACCAGGAGTGTAACATAGGACGAAATCCTTATGACCAGCCAAGCATTGTGGGAAAGACATAGTACTTATAGTACACGCCTCCAATGAATGAGGATGCTAGTGCGATCCAGAGAGGCAGAACAGAAGGATCCACGGCACTAGCGAACGGCGAGTGCGATCCAGGTAGACAGAACAGAAGGATCCACAGCGCTAGCGAAAAGTGGCTAGCGCGATCCCAGGAGACAGAACAGAAGGATCCACAGCGCTAGCGAAAAGTGGCTAGCGCGATCCCAGGCGACAGAACAGAAGGATCCACAGCGCTAGCGAAAAGTGGCTAGCGCGATCCCAGGCGACAGAACAGAAGGATCCACAGCGCTAGCGAAAAGTGGCTAGCGCGATCCCAGGAGACAGAACAGAAGGATCCACAGCGCTAGCGAAAAGTGGCTAGCGCGATCCAATGAGACAGAACAGAAGGATCCACAGCGCTAGCGAAAAGTGGCTAGCGCGATCCAATGAGACAGAACAGAAGGATCCACAGCGCTAGCGAAAAGTGGCTAGCGCGATCCAATGAGACAGAACAGAAGGGCCTACCAGTAGCAACCGCTGCTCTGGTTAGCACCCCACAGACAGACAGAACAGGCAATACAAATAATACAATCCTAACTAAACTAGGGAATCTGCCTAGCGCAGTCCCACGAATTACTCTAAGCTGATCTTCAAACAGAGAGTAAGGCTGACACCCCACCAGGAGTGTAACATAGGACGAAATCCTTATGACCAGCCAAGCATTGTGGGAAAGACATAGTACTTATAGTACACGCCTCCAATGAATGTGGCCAGGCAATTTGCATGACAACGTATGCAAATTCCTCTGCAAGCACAAGCTGCAAAACTGACAGAAGGACTCCTTTCCAGAGTCCTGCAGCATGAAAACCTACACAATGGTCAAAAGGCTGCCTGTCTGCACAGGCAGCTGAGCAAATCATCACACCCTGATAGGAAACAGTCCAGCAATGCAAAAGCCCCCCACCTGGCCGATACCGACCACTTCCTGAACTCTGCTGCATAAACCTCCACAGGATCCTTGCCTTGGCGCAAGGTTTTCAACTTCCGCTCTGCGGTAGAGGAAATGTCTGGATCATCATAGATTATGGCCATGGACTTAAAAAACTCCTCAACTGACCTGAGTGCTTTATGCCCTGACTCTAAGTTATATGCCCAGGTTTAAGCATCTCCTGAGAGTAAGGTCTTAATGAAAACAACTCTCTGTGCCTCTGTTCCTGACAGGTTAGGCCTCAGTTCAAAATATGACATTACACGATTCTTAAAATTCCGAAGTCAGATCTATGGCCAGAAAACTTTTCAGACATTCTCAAATCTGTAACCGGAGGGGATCGCACTGAATTTACAGTCGTCTGAAGGATTTGTAGTGACCCAGATATAGCAGAAATCTGGGCCTGCTGACCGTCCATCACTCTGATGAGATTTTCCACCGAGGTGGTGAGTGTGTCAAGACGACTGCTAAGTGCGTCCATATTGGTTTGGTCTGGCGTTCTGTAACGATTGGTGTCAACACGCAGAGAGAATCTGATTATTGGTGATCTGCAGTATCACCAAAAATACAGATATATACCTGATTATTGATGATCTGCAGAATCACCAATAATACAGCTATATTGCTAACCTCTAGACACCTGAAGCGTGTAAGTGTAACAGTGAGAATTGGACCACCGGGGTAGCAGGTGGTCCAATAAGTAGAGACAGACTCTACTGCAGTCAAGGACTCCAGGTGAAGGAGACCCTGACTGGTTTTGCAGCAGTGCTCCCTCTGGAAAGCAGAGAGCCCCTGCAGGAGGGTTGAACACCCAAGTAATGGGTGACAGCCAGAAAGGTCGGGCAGGCCGGGTCGGCAACACGCTGACAGATGAAGTACAAAAACAGGAAGCTGATTCGGTATCCAAGGCTAGCAGGGTTTGGCAACGGAATATCAGAAGTGCAAGGTACCGAATCAGAGATCAGAGGAGTGGTCAGGAAAACAAAACGTCATAACAGATATCAAACAATGCCTAGTCTGGGTGTGAGGTCCGTGGTCTCTACACCCTGGAACTAGTCTGATGTAAAACAGAATGATAACACAAGTTCCCTAGTCTGGGTGTGAGGTCCGTGGTCTCTACACCCTGGAACTAGTCTGATGTATAACAGAATGATAACACAAGTTCCCTAGTCTGGGTGTGAGGTCCGTGGTCTCTACACCCTGGAACTAGTCTGATGTATAACAGAATGATAACACAAGTTCCCTAGTCTGGGTGTGAGGTCCGTGGTCTCTACACCCTGGAACTAGTCTGATGTATAACAGAATGATAACACACGTTCCCTAGTCTGGGTGTGAGGTCCGTGGTCTCTACACCCTGGAAGTAGTCTGATGTATAACAGAATAATAACACAAGTTCCCTAGTCTGGGTGTGAGGTCCGTGGTCTCTACACCCTGGAACTAGTCTGATGTATAACAGAATGATAACACAAGTTCCCTAGTCTGGGTGTGAGGTCCGAGGTTTCTACACCCTGGAACTGGTCTAATGAATAACACAGATAATACACAGTAAACTGGCTAAGTGTGGATTCCCAGGACATCTGGTTCCACCACACTGAAAGATCTGACTAAGGTCTGAGTGCTAACACATAAGCATTTGCAACGCCAGACAACCAGCAACTGAACAGCAAGAGATATATATAGTGAAGCACTCTCCAGCGCCACCCAGCTCCCATCAACCAATCAACCGCTGAGCTGGGATCAGCTGACCGCCTCGATCAGCTGACCCTTCTCCTATTGGTATAAAGAGCCTGTCTTGCGCGCGCGTAGCTCTCCATCTGTGTGCACTACTGGGTCCAGCCAAACTAGACACATGTTGCTGCGGGGAAACCGCCATTCTGTGCGCAGATACCGCCGCGTCACTGCCAGAAAGCGCGGCGGTTTCTCCGCAATCCGTCACACTGTGCAGTTCTGCAGTTCTACTGTGCTGGCACAGAATGCTCAAGGGGATGGGAGCACAATGAAGGGTGCGTGCGCGGCCAAGCCACGCAGGCGCAGTAGGTTGCGACTGCCCAGATTGCCGGGAGTCATAGTGGCATAACGGAGGGGCCAAGGAGGATGGGGAGAGAGGCCACGGTGCTCATGGGGCTGGAGGAACTCCCAGTTAAGTGTAAATAAGCGCTAGTGAACCATCTTAGGTTCGCTTTAAGAAGACTTGGGTAAAAGACTCACAGGACCTTACTCACTTCACGGCCACTGAACAGTAGCTGGACAACCAAACAGATTTCAAAAACTTCAACTTCATGGCTGGATTTATTTATAAAAAGGTCCATTGGGTTATGGTCAAAAGCATGTATGCAGGAGGACATTTGCACTAAGGTAAACTATCCTGAAATGCAAGGTTGCTCAGATACCCCCGATTATGTATCAGAGTGATCACGAAACTAGTGTTGGGCGAACAGTGTTCGCCACTGTTCGGGTTCTGCAGAACATCACGCTGTTCGGGTGATGTTCGAGTTTGGCCGAACACCTGATGGTGTTCGGCCAAACTGTTCGGCCATATGGCCGAACTAAGAGCGCATGGCCGAACGTTACCCGAACGTTCGGCTAGCGCTATGATTGGCCGAAGGGGTCACGTGTAGTGTTGGGCGAACATCTAGATGTTCGGGTTCGGGCCGAACATGGCCGCGATGTTCGGGTGTTCGAGCCGAACTCCGAACATAATGGAAGTCAATGGGGACCCGAACTTTCGTGCTTTGTAAAGCCTCCTTATATGCTACATACCCCAAATTTACAGGGTATGTGCACCTTGGGAGTGGGTACAAGAGGAAAAACAAATTTAGCAAAAAGAGCTTATAGTTTTTGAGAAAATCGATTTTAAAGTTTCAAAGGGAAAACTGTCTTTTAAATGCGGGAAATGTCTGTTTTCTTTGCACAGGTAACATGCTTTTTGTCAGCATGCAGTCATTAATGTAATACATATAAGAGGCTCCAGGAAAAGGGACCGGTAACGCTAACCCAGCAGCAGCACACGTGATGGAACAGGAGGAGGGTGGCGCAGGAGGAGAAGGCCACGCTTTGAGACACAACAACCCAGGCCTTGCATGAGGACAAGAAGCGTGCGGATAGCAATTTGCGTTTTGTCGCCATGCAGTCATAAATGTAATACAGATGAGAGGTTAAATAAACAGGGACCGGAAACGCTAACCCATCACAGATGTTCATTGTTCATGTTACTTGGTTGGGGTCCGGGAGTGTTGCGTAGTCGTTTCCAATCCAGGATTGATTCATTTTAATTTGAGTCAGACGGTCTGCATTTTCTGTGGAGAGGCGGATACGCCGATCTGTGACGATGCCTCCGGCAGCACTGAAACAGCGTTCCGACATAACGCTGGCTGCCGGGCAAGCCAGCACCTCTATTGCGTACATTGCCAGTTTGTGCCAGGTGTCTAGCTTCGATACCCAATAGTTGAAGGGTGCAGATGGATTGTTCAACACAGCTATGCCATCTGACATGTAGTCCTTGACCATCTTCTCCAGGCGATCGGTGTTGGAGGTGGATCTGCATGCTTGCTGTTCTGTGTGCTGCTGCATGGGTGTCAGAAAATTTTCCCACTCCAAGGACACTGCCGATACCATTCCCTTTTGGGCACTAGCTGCGGCTTGTGTTGTTTGCTGCCCTCCTGGTCGTCCTGGGTTTGCGAAAGTCAGTCTGTCGGCATACAACTGGCTAGAGGAGGGGGAGGATGTCAATCTCCTCTTTAAAGTCTCCACAAGGGCCTGCTGGTATTCTTCCATTTTGACCTGTCGGACTCTTTCTTCAAGCAGTTTTGGAACATTGTGTTTGTACCGTGGATCCAGAAGGGTATAAACCCAGTAATTGGTGTTGTCCAGAATGCGCACAATGCGTGGGTCACGTTCAATGCAGTCCTAGGCCAAAGAGGTCATAGCCTAGGGTCACAAAAACCTGTTTATTTGGGCAATTTCAATGGTAGTGATGGTGACGTACATAAATCTCAGCCATGGCCGTTAGCAACGTCTGAATTTCACGAAATGTCTCATGCAGGTAGAAGACATATTGTTAGACTTGGATTCCAAAGATGGGGTCCCTACATCTCTGCAAACCAGAGTTACAGGGGTCCAAAATTGGTAAAATCCCCCATAGGCTTTCATTGGGCCTACTATTTACCGTTCCAAAATCTCACACCATTTCAAAGGGCAATGGCTCAGCAGTGGCAAAACTCACCAGTCATGATCCCCCTAAGGGTCCCTACAATGCTAGAAAATTTGGTACTGCTGAGCCATTGCCCTTTGAAAAGATGTGAGATTTTGGAAAGTGAAATAGGGAGGCAATGAAAGTCTATGGGGGATTTTACCAATTTTGGACCCCTGTAACTCTGGTTTGCAGAGATGTAGGGACCCCATCTTTGGAATCCAAGTCTAACAATATGTCTTCTACCTGCATGAGACATTTCGTGAAATTCAGACGTTGCTAACGGCCATAGCTGAGATTTATGTACGTCACCATCACTACCATTGAAATAGCCCAAATAAACAGGTTTTTGTGACCCTAGGCTATGACCTCTTTGGCCTAGGGGCCCGAAACTCACCAGTCATGTTCCCCCTAAGGGTCCCTACAATGCTAGAAAATTTGGTACTGCTGAGCCATTGCCCTTTGAAAAGATGTGAGATTTTGGAAAGTGAAATAGGGAGGCAATGAAAGTCTATGGGGGATTTTACCAATTTTGGACCCCTGTAACTCTGGTTTGCAGAGATGTAGGAACCCCATCTTTGGAATCCAAGTCTAACAATATGTCTTCTACCTGCATGAGACATTTCGCGAAATTCAGACGTTGCTAACGGCCATAGCTGAGATTTATGTACGTCACCATCACTACCATTGAAATAGCCCAAATAAACAGGTTTTTGTGACCCTAGGCTATGACCTCTTTGGCCTAGGGGCCCGAAACTCACCAGTCATGTTCCCCCTAAGGGTCCCTACAATGCTAGAAAATTTGGTACTGCTGAGCCATTGCCCTTTGAAAAGATGTGAGATTTTGGAAAGTGAAATAGGGAGGCAATGAAAGTCTATGGGGGATTTTACCAATTTTGGACCCCTGTAACTCTGGTTTGCAGAGATGTAGGGACCCCATCTTTGGAATCCAAGTCTAACAATATGTCTTCTACCTGCATGAGACATTTCGTGAAATTCAGACGTTGCTAACGGCCATAGCTGAGATTTATGTACGTCACCATCACTACCATTGAAATAGCCCAAATAAACAGGTTTTTGTGACCCTAGGCTATGACCTCTTCGGTCTAGGGGCCCGAAACTCACCAGTCATGTTCCCCCTAAGGGTCCCTACAATGCTAGAAAATTTGCCACTGCTGAGCAATTGCCCTTTGAAAAGATGTGAGATTTTGGAACTGTAAATAGGAGGCCCAATGAAAGCCTATGGGGGATTTTACCAAATTTGGAGCCCTGTAACTCTGGTTTGCAGAGATGTAGGGAACCCATCTTTGGAGCCCAAGTCTAACAATATGTCTTCTACCCGCATGAGACATTTCGTGAGATTCAGACGTTGCTAACGGCCATTGCTGCGATTTATGTACGTCAGACTCGCCACCATTGAAATTGCCCAAATAAACAGGTTTTTGTGACCCTAGGCTATGACCTCTTCGGCCTAGGACTGCATTGAACGCGACCCACGCATTGTGCGCATTCTGGACAACACCAATTACTGTTTATTGAACCTCTCATCTGTATTACATTTATGACTGCATGGCGACAAAATGCAAATTGCTATCCGCACGCTTCTTGTCCTCATGCAAGGCCTGGGTTGTTGTGTCTCAAAGCGTGGCCTTCTCCTCCTGCGCCACCCTCCTCCTGTTCCATCACGTGTGCTGCTGCTGGGTTAGCGTTACCGGTCCCTTTTTTCTGGGACCTCTTATCTGTATTACATTTATGACTGCATGCCGACAAAAAGCATGTTACCTGTGCAAAGAAAACAGACATTTCCCGCATTTAAAAGACAGTTTTCCCTTTGAAACTTTAAAATCGATTTTCTCAAAAACTATAAGCTCTTTTTGCAAAAAAAAATTTCCCTCTTGTACCCACTCCCAAGGTGCACATACCCTGTAAACTTGGGGTATGTAGCATGTAAGGAGGCTTTACAAAGCACGAAAGTTCGGGTCCCCATTGACTTCCATTATGTTCGGAGTTCGGCTCGAACACCCGAACATCGCGGCCATGTTCGGCCTGTTCGGCCCGAACCCGAACATCTAGATGTTCGCCCAACACTACACGAAACGATCACGACTCCGCCCACTTTCAAATAGGTCATGGTCGTGATCATGGATAGATGCGAAATACCGATTTGAATGCGGTTCCATGTTGGATTACCGCATGTAATCACAAACCACGAGTCAGAATCATGAATGGCCTTTAAATTGCTTTCAAACCTTGTTTCACATGAAATGATGCGTCATGGCTTTTTTATATAATATATAATATTATAACATATATATATACTAGCTGGATGCCCGGCGTTGCCCGGGTATGTATTTGGCTAGTGTTGGCTCTGCCCACTTTTCCTAACCCTAACACACAATTACTTAATGACCAAGTATGTGAGCTTTGCGGTCTTTGGCATCAATAATTTGCAATGAAATAAAATTAATCTGATTAGATGTGGCTCCACCCCTTTTCTGAATTTGAACCCCAATCACCCAATGGCCAACTGTACCAGGTACAGGTGATTAACAGTGCAAGAATGGCAGCAATTAAATATTCCCCTTAAAAATCAATAGGTGGATTTTGATTGGCTTTTGTAGGCTCCACCCACTTCTCTGAATATTAATCCCAGTCACCCAGCGACCAACTGTGCAAAGTTTGAGAACCCTGCCATTAACAGTGTAAGAATGGCTGCAGTTTACATTTCCGCAATGAAATTTGTATTTTTCTCCACCCACTGATTTCCTGACATTGTTCAGGTATGTATTTGGCTGGTGTTGGCTCCGCCTACTATTTCTAACCCTAACACACAATTACTGAATAACCAAGTTTGTGAGCTTTGCGGTCTTTGGCATCAATAATTTGCATTGAGATTAAACAAATCTGATTG
Organism: Hyperolius riggenbachi; assembly: GCF_040937935.1. NCBI lineage: Eukaryota > Metazoa > Chordata > Amphibia > Anura > Hyperoliidae > Hyperolius > Hyperolius riggenbachi. The sequence goes on from NC_090648.1 coordinate 10,488,416, forward strand.
GCTGTTTGTGGCTCCACCCCTTTGTCTGAATTTAAACCCCAGTCACCCAATGATCAACTGTACCAGGTTTACGGCTTGTGCCATTAACAGTGCAAGAATGGTAGCAATTACATATTCCCCTTGAAAATCAATAGGTGAATTTTGATTGGCTTTTGTAGGCTCCACCCACTTCTCTGAATATTAATCCCAGTCACCCAGTGACCAATTGTGCAAAGTTTGAGAACCCTACCATTAAAAGTATAAGAATTGCTGCAGTTTACATTTTCTCAGTGAAATTTGCATTTGTCTCCGCCTACTGATGACCCGGCATTGCCCGATTATATATTTTGCAGGTGTTGGCTGCTCCCACTTTTCCTAACTCTAACTCACAATTAATCAATTATTCAATGACCAAGTTTGTGAGCTTTGCGGTCTTTGGCATCAATAACCTGCATTACAATGAAACAAATCAAACTGCTCTCACCAAAGTGGTCAACGACCTTGCCTTAGCTAAAGCTGAAGGTAAATACTCCATTCTCCTCCTCCTTGACCTGTCAGCAGCTTTTGACACAGTAGATCATCCCCTACTCCTCCAGTCCCTCCAATCCTTGGGCATTCACGATCTCGCCCTGTCCTGGCTTTCATCCTACCTCTCCAACCGATCCTTCACGACCGCCTTCAATGAGTCCTCGTCCACCCCCAACCACCTCTCGGTGGGAGTCCCCCAAGGTTCGGTCCTTGGCCCCCTACTGTTCACCCTATACACATCCTCCATTGGCAAGGTTATCTCCTCCATGGGTTTTAACTATCATCTGTATGCAGATGACACCCAGATCTACCTCCACACCCCTGACATATCCACCACTACCATGGACAAGGTCTCCTCCTGCCTATCAGCCATCTCCTCCTGGATGTCCGCTAGGTTCCTGAAAATAAATCTAGACAAAACGGAGTTTATGATCTTCCCACCCCGGACATCCATAAACCTCCCAGATGTGCATGTCACTGTTAACCACACTACCATTCGCCCTACCTCTCAAGCCCGCTGTCTGAGTGTCACCCTGGACTCTGCACTCTCCTTCACTCCCCACATCCAAAACCTCACAAAGTCCTGCAACTTCCACCTTCGTAACATCTGTAAGATTCACCCTTTCCTGACCTCTGCCACCACCAAACTCCTCCTCCATGCCCTCATAATTTCCTGCCTTGACTACTGCAATGCCTTGCTTTCTGGTCTCCCTATGACCCGAACAGCCCCACTGCAGTCCATCATGAATGCGGCAGCCAGAATTATCCACTGCTCCCATCGCTCCACCAGGGCGGCTCCCCTCCTAGAATCCCTCCACTGGCTTCCTATCCAGTCCAGAATCAGATTCAAGATACTGTGTCTGACCTACAAATCTGTCCACAAAACCTGTCCAACCTACATTTCCGATCTTACTCAGAGGTACACACCTAGCAGCTCACTCCTCTCTTCCAATGAACTTCGCCTAACCGCCCCCCGCATCACCCAGTCCCATGCACGCCTCCAGGACTTGTCAAGAGCCGCTCCAACACTATGGAACTCCCTACCTCCACCCATTAGGGCAGCCCCCTCCTTCAACATCTTCAAGAAAGCCCTCAAAACTCACCTTTTCACTCTGGCCTACTACCCCTCTCAAGTGCTCTAAACCTACAGCTGAACTCTGGTCCCCTACCATTCGTGTCCTTACCTCTCCCTCTAGATTGTAAGCCTTTGGGCAGGGTCCTCCTCCTTTTGCGTCCTACCTGATCATGCACCTCCATTACTGTGCACCCATGCTATGCATCTGAGTGAACCTAACTTGCCTAATCTCCATGCTCCCATCCAGTGACTGACTAAGCATTACCTGGTACTCATACTGTGCTGCATGATCTGGTCTTTCTTGTATTCCTGTATTGTCATTTTGCTGTATGTCACCCCTAAATATTGTCTGTAACCTAAATTAATGTTCAGCGCTGCGTAATATGTTGGCGCTTTATAAATACAATAAATAAATAAATAAATAAATAAATAAATATAGGCTGTTTGTGGCTCCACCCCCTTTTATAAATTTAAACCCCAGTCACCCAATGATCAACTGTACCAGGTTTGAGGCTTGTGCCATTAACAGTGCAAGAATGGCAGCAATGAATTATTCCCCTTGAAAAACCAATAGGTAATTTTTGATTGCCTTTTGTAGGCTCCACCCACTTTTCTGAATATTAACCCCAGTCACCCAGTAACCAACTGTGCAAAGTTTGAGAACCCTGCCATTAACAGTGTAAGAATGGCTGCTGTTTACATTTCCCCAGTAAAATTTGTATTTGTCTCCGCCCACTTATGACCCGGCGTTGCCCGCTTATGTATTTGGCTGGTGTTGGCTGTGCCCACTTTTCTAACCCTAACGCACAATTAATCAATTGCTCATTTACCAAGTTTGTGAGCTTTGCAGTATTTGGCATCAATAATTTGCATTGGAATGAAACAAATTTAATTGGCTGTTTGTGGCTCCACCCCCTTTCTGAAATTGAACCGTAGTCACCCAATGATCAACTGTACCAGGTTTGAGGCTTGTGCCATTAACAATGCAAGAATGGCAGCAATGTAAATATTCCCCTTTAAAATCAATAGGTTAATTTTGATTGGCTTTTACAGACTCCACCCACTTTTCTGAATATTCATCCCAGCCACCCAGTGACCAACTGTGCAAAGTTTGAGAACCCTGCCATTAATAGTGTAAGAATGGCTGCAGTTTACATTTTCCAGTGAAATTTGTATTTGTCTCCGCCCCCTTTTTGGTTATGGGAATAAAAAGTATCCTATACTTTATTTCAGGTAATGTACTATGTGTGTGCCAAATTTCATTCAAATCCGTTCAGCCATTTTTGCGTGATCGAGTAACAAACATCCAAACATCCAAACATCCGAACTTTCCCATTTATTATATTAGTAGGATATACATGTGTGTGTGTGTACAGTGTGTGTGTGTGTATGTGTTTGTAATGTATTCCATGTAAGCTTTACTACTTCATCAACTTCTTCTTCATCTTTTTTTTCTTCACCTTCATCCCACCTGCAGGAGGAGGATGAGAAGTAGCATGTGGCAGCAGCAGCATAGTAGGCCCTGGCACCTAGCAGTGGTATCACAGCTGTAAATAAACAGGGCCCCTTTAAACAACCCCTTGAAACAGGCCCCTTGAAACAACTTTTTCATCTCTTTTGTGGCTAGAAACAGTCCCTGTAGATTTTAGAATTCGCTTGCCCATTGAAGTCTATGGTGATTCGCTGAATCACAAACTTTTGCAGTAATTCGAGTTCTCTGTTTGCAAATCTTAAATTTGATATTTGGCCCATCACTATTTACTAAGTCTTAAAGTCCAAGAGAAGAGAAGAGAAGAGAAAAGAAAAGAAGGGAATGGTGTCTAAATGGCTATCTGAGTTCTCTTCAGACAACTGTTGAACACAAAAGGCAAGGCCATCCCTGGGTGGGCTTAAACCACCAACCTTTCGGTTAACAGCCGAATGCGCTACAGAGACTGTGCACACAGTTGCTGATAAATGATTTTATGGGAATGTATGTGTGTCTTTTGGAGGGAGGAAGTAAGTCTGCTCCAAGAAGTTTAACACCACTTTTTCCTACAACAAAGCATTCCCTGTGTGGCAGCAGAGTGGCGCAGCGGAAGTGTGCTGGGCCCATAACCCAGAGGTTGATGGAATGAAACCATCCTCTGCTAGGTGTACTTTGTTTTTTACACCTTGCTTTACCACATGGGCCAATCGGCGGCCATAGCCCCTTAAGAGAAAGTGTCATTAGGGCCTTGCTGTAACATAGATTGTAGTGTAACTATTTCAACTAATGTACCCTTCTTAAACTTGAAGATTGTATACAAGTGTTAGCAGAGTAGTGCAGTGGAAGTGTGCTGGACCCATAACCCAGAGGTTGATGGATCAAACCCATCCTCTGCTAGGCATGATTTCATTTTTGCACCTCGCTTTATCGCATGGGCAAAACGGTTTCCATAGCTCTGTAAGAGAAAGTGTAATAAGGGCCCTGCCGTAACATACATATTACGGTAGACAAGACTACTCCTGGGCCTTTCTTGTAGTTGAAGAGATGAGTGAAATGGCTGGCTTCAGCCTGTAGTGTTGGTGGAATAGTGTTGAGCATATCTGCCTTCCAAGCAGTTGACTTGGGTTCGATTCCTGGCCAATGTATGTGAGCTTGCTTTTGACATCCTACAAATCTCTGGAAGACAAGATGCATGAACAGTGAGGAGGAGGTAGGAGGGTATGACCTTCCAAAACGTTTTGGAAGCATTTTAAAAGGCCACTTCCAGTTTTCTATCCGGATAACAGAATCCGACTGGATATTGGGATCGGATATCCGATTCTACTCAGATATCCAAAAGTTCAGATTTAGATATCCAATTCGGATCCGGATATCTGGTTATCCGGATCCGAATCTATTCGGATTTTAAAAATTGGTATCCGAGCACCTGTGGCGGCAGGGGAGAGGCGAATGTGAGGTTTCCGGTGGGGGAGAGGAGAGAGTGACATTACGATGGAGGAGAGGAGAGTGTGAGGTTGCAGCTGAGAGGAAGAGAGCGTGAGGGTGCGTCGGGCAGTGATAAAAGTGTGAGGGTGTGTGTGAGGAGAGTGTGAGACTGTGATGGGGAAGAGCAGAGTATAAGGGCTTGGTAGGGGAGAGTAGAGTCTGAGGGCATAGCCGGCCTTTGATATGAGCGACCGGAGCGGTCGCTCAGGGCGCCGGCTTCCAAGGGGGCGCCTATACCTGGTTGCCTATACTGAGGGCACCTACACCTGATTTCCTATACTGGGGGCACCTATAGCTGGCTACCTTTACTGAGGGCACCAACACCTGGCTACCTATACTGGAGGCACCTATGCCTGGCTACCTATGGGGGAGATGGAGACCTTCAACTGACTTCCTATACTGGGGGCACCTGTGCTTGGCAACCTATATTGAGGGCACCTACGCATGAGATCCTATACTGGGGGCACCTATACCTGGCTACCTACCTATACTGAGTCTGAGGGCATTTGGGGGGGGGGGAGGGGGTCGCACTGTGGCTATAACGTGGGTTGCAAATTGCTAGTGCTGTGCTATCATTCTAAATGGGGGGGGGGGGGGGGGGGGGCGGCTTACTGTCCCACTGATTGTTTTTATTAATATTCCTAAAAGGTTCTAGCCTACATTTTTAAGTGTATTAAAGAGAATCTGTATTGTTAAAATCGCACAAAAGTAAACATACCAGTGTGTTAGGGGACATCTCCTATTACCCTCTGTCACAATTTCGCCGCTCCCCGCCGCATTAAAAGTAGTCAAAAACAGTTTTAAAAAGTTTGTTTATAAACAAACAAAATGGCCACCAAAACAGGAAGTAGATTGATGTACAGTATGTCCACACATAGAAAATACATCCATACACAAGCAGGCTGTATACAGCTTTCCTTTTGAATCTTAAAAGATCATTTGTGTGTTTACCTTCTGTCCCCTTCTTCTCTCATGCACTGAAGTGACAGGCTTCCTGCAGACAGCTCTGCCTGTGTTTGTAATTCCTCAGTATGTGTCAGCCAGCTACTTTCACAGCCTAACAGAGGAGGATTTTTATCCAGCTCTCTTCTATCACTGATAAGATAGCAGAGAAGCTGCTGGCTTATGTAAATAAAACACACACTGGAGTGTGCAAAGAGGAACAGACCAGCACGGAAGAGTTGGCAGCCTTCCAGACACAGGCCGACAAGTCTGACAAGGGAAAGATACATTGATTTATTACAGAGACCATGATAGTACAAAGTGCTGCAGTGAGCCAGAACATATTAGAATAGGTTTAGGAACTTGTAGAATGGTAGAAAAAACGTTGTAATTTTTGTTACAGGGTCACTTTAAGGATAATGCACTCTTTCCATCCATTCGTGGTTATTAATAGTATTTTTTCTATTATACATATGTGACGTGTCACAGAGATCTGAGCATTTGGTGTGATGTGTCACAACATCAAAAAGATTGGGAACCACTGTACTAGGAGGTATCTCAGGAAAAAAGGGGAATTGCATATAGGCCTGTGTGTGTGTATATGCACGTGGGAAGAGGATGAAGGGGGGGGGGGGGCACAAAAATCAGTTTTCGCTCAGAGCGCTGTGAAACCTAAGGCCGGCCCTGTCTGAGGGTGAGGTGGAAAAGCGGAGAATGTGAAGGTGTGGCAGAGAGAGGAAAGCATGAGAGTGCAGCAGGGAAGAGGAGAGTGTGAGGGGGTGGCCGGGAAAGGAGAGCCTAAAGGTGTGGTGGAGGAGAGGACAGTGCGAGGTTGCGGCAGAAGAGAGGAGAGTGTAAGGGTGCAGTGGAGGAGTGGAGAGTGTAAGAGTGTGGCAGGGGAGAAGAGAGTGTTAGGGTGTGGTGGGGGTGAGGAGAGTGTGAGAGTGCCGTGGAGGAGTGGAGAGTGTGAGAGTGTGGTGGGGGAGAGTGTGAGGATGTAGTAGGGGAGAGGAGAGTATGAGTGTGTAGTGGGGTAGAGGTAAGTGTGAGGGTGCAGTGGGGGAGAGGAGAGTGTAAGGGTTTGGCGGGGAAGAGGAGAGTGTGAGGGTGTCGCTGGGAACAGGAGAGTATGAGGGTGCAGCAGGGGAGAGTGTGAGTGTGTGGTGGGGAAGAGGAGAGTGTGAGGGTGCGGTAGGGGAAGAGGAGAGTGTGAGGGTGTCGCTGGGAACAGGAGAGTATGAGGGTGCAGCAGGGGAGAGTGTGAGTGTGTGGTGGGGAAGAGGAGAGTGTGAGGGTGCGGTAGGGGAAGAGGAGAGTGTGAGGGTGTGGCAGTGGAGAAAAGAGTGTGAGGGTGCTGCGGGGGAGAGTGTGAGTGTGTGGTGGGTGAGAGGAGAGTGTGAGGGTGCTGTAGGTGGGAGGATAAGAACATAGATAACATTATGAAGTGGACTTACTTCTTGCAATAGAAGTCAGGAGAAGAAGTAGCGGTAGAAGAGCCATTGCGTCTGATGATGACCCAGCGCCGATGTAGCTGCTCTCGGTGATCTTATTCACTTTGATCCCTGCTGGCTCCCTTCAGCCTCCACAGAAAGTCACAGGGTGGACAAATGGTGACATCAAAGAGAACATGCAGTATGAATATTATGGTATTTACATACGTCTGACAACAACACACAGAAGTGATGATCTACAATGTACAGAATTTCCATAATGTGCTGCATTGTAAATACGGGCTATACAGGAACATGTCTCATTTGCCTTTATGTGGCTTGTAATGGTTGCGTAGGATGAAGATGGAAACATACAGTTAGGTCCATAAACTTTTTTCTTGTTTTGGTTCTGTACATTACCACAATGAATTTTAAATGAAACAACTCAGAAGCAGTTGAATTTCAGACTTTAAAGAGAACCCGAGGTGTGTTTAAAGAATGTTATCTGCATACAGAGGCTGGATCTGCCTATACAGCCCAGCCTCTGTTGCTATCCCAAACCCCACTAAGGTCCCCCTGCACTCTGCAATCCCCCATAAATCCCAGCCGTGCTGTGAGGCTGTGTTTACATCTGTAGTGTCAGTCTCAGCTGCTCCCCCGCCTCCTGCATAGCTCCGGTTCCTGCCCCCGTCCCTTCCCTCCAATCAGCAGGGAGGGAAGGGATGCAGGCGGGGACTGGAGTTCTGCAGGAGGCGGGGAGAGCAGCAGACTGACACTATAGAGATAAACACAGCCAGCTCTGACAAGCTGTTTGTCAGCAGCACGGCTGTGATTTATGAGGGATTGCAGAGTGCAGGGGGACCTTAGGGGGGTTTGGGATAGCAACAGAGGCTGGGCTGTATAGGCAGATCCAGCCTCTGTATGCAGATAATATTCTTCAAACCCACCTCGGGTTCTCTTTAAAGTGTACCTGAGACGGGGGACTAAAAAAATGTATACATACCGGGGTCTTCCTCCAGGCCCCTCCAGGCTGTTAACTCCCCCCCATACACCCAGGCTGCCAGGAATCTCCGCTAGCTGCTCCGGTAATTCCTCCAGTCGTAGTGTACTACGCAGAGTGAAGGCAAAAGGCCTTGCACACTCTTGGCATTCTCTTGATGAGCTTCAAGAGGTAGTCACCTGAAATGGTCTTCCAAACAATTCTCAAATGACCTATAGACAAAGATTGCTCACCATCATGGATTAGGGAAAGGATACAGAAAGCTGTCTTAGAGATTTCAGCTGACTGTTTCCATAGTTAGGAACATTTTGAGGAAATGGAAGACCACAGGCTCAGTTCAAGTTAAGGCTCGAAGTGGCAGACCAACAGAAATCTTGGATAGACAGAAGCGATGAATGGTGAGAACAGTCAAAGTCAGCCCATAGACCAGAAACAAAGACCTACAACATCATCTTGCTGCAGATGCAGTCACTGTGCATCATTCAACCATTCGGCACACTTTACACAAAGAGATGCTGTATGCGAGAGTGATGCAGAGGAAGTAGTGATGCTCGGATACCCCTATCCACGAACTTGAGTAAATCCGGAAATCCCAGACTCCCTCATCCACGGATTTGACAAAACCGGCCATAGCTAAAAAAAAAAATCCGGAACCTTCATGATTGCTTTCCAGATTTGAAACTGAATCATGAATTTGAACTGGATTTTCGCTGTGAATGAGTCAATCACAGCTATCCGCGGCCCGTGATCCGGATTTCCTTTTAATGTTAATAGCAGAGCCCCCATATATGCTACAAACTCCAAAATCGCATGGATTATAATGGTAATAAGGGGCTACAACTTAAAAGAAAATCAAAAAGAACTTATAGTTTTTGAGAAAATGGATTTTAAAGTTGAACCAACACTTGAAATGCGGCTACTAATTGGTAGTAATTGTTTTTAAACAGGTAAATACACTTTAAGCAATTGCAGAGGTAATGGCTAGTCTCAATGGCACCTGGTGGTGGTGGTACCACTGGAGGGAGGAGGATGACACAAGTGGGAGACACCACAAAAAAAAAAAACCCAGAGTTTTTGTCATTTTTTTTCTTTTCCCTGCAGCGATAGCAATGACATGGCAGGAAAGTTGTCTGTCTGTGTAATCATCCCAAAAATTGTAGCTTTTGTCCCTGGACCCTGGTAGTGGGTATACAGACTGCTGTTGTTGTTTAATAGCACGACATGAGAGGCGGCAGCAGGAGGGCTAAGCAGCACTCTGCGGCAGCACAGAAAGAGAATATGGCACCTCACTGGTGGCACCACAGCACGATAAATCATCCCAAACATTGTAGCATCCCTGGACCCTGGTAGTGGGTATACAGACTGCTGTTGTTTAATAGCACGACATGAGAGGTGGCAGCAGGAGGGCTAAGCAGCACTAGCTAATGTTCTTGTGATCTGTTTTATTTTATTTTTTTTATGTGGCCCACTGACACTTACTATACTGTGCCAGGCCCAGCACATTCAGTGACTACCTTTTCACTGCACCTGTGTGTGACAGCTGCACATTTGTACTACCAGTCCGTGCATACCTGTTCATGTTCACTGCACCTGTGTGACAGCACGCAGTGTTATATACCAGTCACTGCATACCTATTCAGTGTACCTGTGTGTGTGACAGCTGTACATTTGTAATACCAGTCCGTGTATACCTGTTCATGTTCACTGCACCTGTGTGACAGCACGCAGTTTTATATACCAGTCACTGCATATCTGTTTAACGGTACCTGTGTGACTGCTCATTATATTAGTCAAGTCAGTGCATACCTTTCACTTCAGCCCCCCAATGTGGAGAAAACAGGCAGAGGCAGAGACAGAGGCAAAGCCAGAAGCAGGTCACCCGGCAGGTCTGTTCGAGGTCGTGCTGTCGTTATTTCATGCAGCCCTGGACCAAAGTACAGTGTTCAGAAGGCACGTGCCATAAACCCCCAAGATTGTCAGGACGTAGTTGACACAGAACACCTCATCTTCCTCAGCTTCCAAACGGAACTGTGACATATCTTCCTCCTCCTGCTCTGATTCTGGCACCCCACTTAACACTCAGTTGGCCGCCACCACCAAAGTGCCATCATCCCAGGGCTCAGCGGTGTGGACATTTTTTGTGTGCCTGCCACAGATGAGAGCAATGCCATCTGTACTCTCTGCCACCGAAAATTGAGCCGTGGAAAGACCAAGACCCGCGTAGGGACAACTTCCTTACGAAGGCACATGATGACAAAGCACAACCTGCAATGGGATGACCACCTGAGGAAAAGCAGCACACAAAAGTAAAGCCACACACAGCAGTGGAAGATACCATCACGCAATTATTTCTCAAAAAAGGCGATACCCAAACTGTACCGTGGTGTTGAAAGGCAAGTGGTGTCAACTCTGGCACACAGCGTTGGGTCAAGGGTCCATCTGAACACGAATGCCTGGTCTGCAAAGCACAGTCACGTCTGCCCGAAGACAAAGTCAGTCCCCACACACAGCATCTCTGCCTGCACGCCGCTTGACTGCCTGCCCCAAGACTAAGTCGGTTCCCTGTCCCCACACAGCATCTCTGCCTCCAGGCTGCTTGACTGCCTTCTCCACCATCACCAACAGGGTAAAGGACTCCAGGTGGATTCCTGAATTTTTAAGGCCGCTGCTAGCAGCGGCCGCTAACTAAAACAATAATATTTTTTTCTGGTGCGTGTACATGCCTGCCTAATTTTTCTGGCTGCACTGCGGCTGCAACAACAAAACAAAAGTCATGTACATGTGTCAATTCCCCTTCGTGATCATTACCTTGCCGAGGTGAAGGGGCTTGCGTATCACAATGAAGCAATGACCGCTGGCTATATGAAAATATTGGGGGGCACACCCAAGATAATAAGGTCTTTGATTCATTGTGGTCAGACCAAATTCGATCAGCTGGACAGTCACTGTTGTTCTATCATTGAGCTACCTCAGCCCGGTGACCATATGGGCTTGAAAAGCGCTATCGCCTGCACTCTCGCCACGGTGCGCACCAGTCCAGCACGGCCATCACTACACAAACAGCTGTTTGCGGTGTGTTACACAGTGAGTTTGGTGTGTCAGTGTGAAGCAGTACACTAATTACACTACCTGATTGATGTAAAACACATGCAAGATGTTTTAAAGCACTTTATGGAGAAAGTGTGCTGCTTTGTACAGTCAATACCTGTGTGGGCCTCGGGACAGACGGAATATAACAGGGGGCTTTTATTGATTTTTCAGAAAAGAAAAAAAAATGCGCAGATGGTGCAATTCACAAATACTGAATACACTGTAATAGAACTCGAAAATCACTGGACAGTGCCGCGGTTTGACTGCACTATACGCACAGTAAAGCAACAATGGCCTGGAGATGATCAGGGCTGCTCAAATCCGGAACCGGGAGACATCTGGATAGTTGCTATCCGGATATCTCCCAGTAAACCTGTGCGGGGTGGGCAAGGGGTCAATCTTACCTGTCTGATGTCTTCTTCGTCCGTCCCTCGGCACCTCCCACAATGCGGTCCACACGTGTCACGTGATTACAAACACTTCCTCCTTCAAGGAGGAAGTGTTCATAATCACGTGACCACAGCTTGGACCGCATTGTGGGAGGCGCCGAGGGACGGACAAAGAAGACGTCAGACAGGTAAGATTGACCCCCCCCCCTGCCCACCCCGCACAGGTTTACTGGGAGATATCCGGATAGAACTATCCGGATGTCTCCCGGTTCCGGATTTGAGCAACCCTGGAGATGATCCTCTCAGTGCCACAGTCTAGCAAGGATGGAGCTTTTCATCATGGCCGCCACTTTTTATAATGAAGGGGAGGGCATAGCCTCCCCTCCTATGATTGGTTGCTAGGGCTTGGCTGGGGGCCTCTGATTGGCCCAGGGAAGTCATTTCCGCCCATCTCCACTAATCACGACCTAACCACAGCATTCCCCACTGTGTTCACGATCGTGAACGCGTTTTCCCGAAAGAGGGACAGTTGGAAGCTATGACATTGTGCACACAAACCTCAGAACCTGATAATATAAACAAAGATATATGTACAAGATATTTGTACTGCAATTCCCAGGACACAAAGAGCAGGCAAAACGGATAGTCAAACAGGCAGAATTCAATAACCAGGAGATCATGTTATACAAGTAGTTGCTTAGGCAAAGAATCATCTAAAGAGCAAGTAAAAGGTCGTACAAAGGAAGGCAACAGATAACCGAGATACAGGGCAACAAGGAACAGGTACTGGAATCAGGAACAGGGAACTCAGGCTAGCATGGCCAGGACACAGGGAACAATGAACTAGCAATGGGTGACTGTTCAGGCTTGACTAAATGCTCATGCTGGAAGATCAGGTGACAGATCCCCTCCCAGCAACAGTCTGTAAAAACACACAGTTCCCGGAGAAGTGAGCCCTCTGCTGGTGGGCAGAGAGAAGTTCATGTTGCACAATCCAATATATGCTGGTGAAATGGAGATAGTTCATAATGACACCAGCAGATGCGGATTGTGACAGTCACCATGTGCAGGAGAACCCCAGGCAGTGGAGGAGGACCGGAGGATGGCATGGGAGGCCGTGGTCATGATGTGCAGGAGAGCCCCAGGCAGTGGAGGAGGACCGGAGGAGGGCATGGGAGGCCGTGGTGTGCAGGGGAGCCGCAGGCAGTGGAGTAGGAAAAGAGGATGGAATGGGAGGCCGTGGTCATGATGTGCAAGAGAGCCCCAGGCAGTGGTGGAGGACAGGAGGATGGCATTGGAGGAGGCTGTGGTTGAAATGTGCAGGGGAGCCCCAGGCAGTGGAGGAGGACCGGAGGATGGGATAGGAGCAGGGTTGGACAGGGCCGGTGGGAGCTCGGGAATTTTCCCGGTGGGCCTCTTGCTCCCGGGGTCCCCAGTGCTGAATAGGAGGGAGTACAGTGCAGGAAGGGGGCAGTGGGCACAGAGCGGTGGGGAGGGTGGGCAGCTTCCCTCCCCCTCCCTCACCTGCCCCCCCCCCCCCCACACACACACCTTCTGCGCTCCCCCATTCAAAATGTAGCGCAGCTAGCCAGCGGAAGCAGCTGGGAATGGCCTACCGAGAGCCAGAGAGCTCTGCATGCCACTGGTCTGGCTTGATCTTGTGCACTGTCCAATCATGCTCTTACTGTACTTCCTGTGAGAGCGTGATTGGACAGTGCAGAAGACCAGACCAGCAGCTGCACTCAGAGCTTTCTGGTTCTTGGTAAGTAATTCCCGCTGGCTGTAATTCTGGAGGGGGCAGCGTGAAAGGGGGGGGGCATGTGAGGGGGGGGGAGTTTACTCCCCTCCCCACTGCTCTGTGCCCACTGCTTTCCCTTCCAGGCTTGGGACACCTATAGACCTGGCTGGCCACTATACTGGGGACACTTATAGACCTGCCTACCTAAACTGGGTACACTTATAAACCTGCCTAGTGCCTACCTAAACTGGGGGCACCTATTGACTTGGCTACCTATACTGGGGACACTTATAGACCTGCCTACCTAAACTGGGAACACCTGGCTACCTATACTGGGGAAGGACAGCTATAGACCTGCCTACCTAAACTGGGAAAACATATATTTCTGGCTACCTAAACTGGGGACACCTATAGACCTGGCTACCTATACTGGGGACACTTATAGACCTGCCTACCTAAACTGGGGACACCTATAGACCTGACTACCTTTACTGGGGAGGGACACCTATAGACCTGGCTAAATAAACTGAGGACACCTATAGACCTGGCTACCTATACTGGGTAAACCTATAGACCTGGCTACCTATACTGGGGGCACCTATAAACCTGGCTACCTATACTAAGAGCACCTATAGAAGTGGCTTCCTATACTGGGGACACCTATAGCTAATTATCTGAGGACATCTATAACTTGCTATACTGGGGACACCTATAGTTAACTACGTATACTGGGGACACCTATAGCTTGCTACCTATACTGGGGGTGCCTATAGCTATAGCTAAAGGTGCCCATACACTCGTCAGATTGGCAGCAGATAGATAAGAAATGCATCTGATGATCTATCTGATGCGTTTTTAGAACATTTTTTACCAGGATAGAATTCTAATAGATTTCAGTTTGAAATCTATTGAAATTCGATCTGATGGCATTTTTTTGCCATCAGATTTCCATTAAGGCCAATGCAAACTGATAAGCAAACTCATCAGATCGACCTACATTTTCCACCCTGCCAGTTCGATGGAAATCCATCGAAATCGATCGAAATCGGCCATCGATCGGTCGATTGGCCAACCGATTTGCAAACGATCAATCGATCGATCGATCGGGATCGATCGGTCGGCCAGAAAATCGGCTGAGTGTATGGGCCCCTTAACTATAGTGGGCTAGAGGACATGATCTTTGCATGGAGGAAAAATGTTTTAGCCATTTATTTAGGAAAGGGTTCTTTACAGTAAGAGTGATTAAGATGTGGAATGCACTGCCACAGGAAGTCGTTATGGTAAATTCTATACCTGCATTTAAAGGGGTTCTTTCGCGAATGAGGAAAAAAATAAAAAAGTGGTTTATGCATAAACTATTAAACATCCTTCTAAAATAGTGTAAAAAGTTTTTTTAAAAATGAATGGTTTCATCAATACAACATGTAATGTAATCAGTGACGAATGACGGCTGGGAGGCTAATCCATTTGTTAGGGGTGGTGTTTTTTTTTTACTTTCTTTTCACAACCATAACTCCTGCCTAAGTAGTTTTCAGTGGTATAACCCACTTCTAGCAGGAATATAACTGCTGAGCTCTGCTGAGCTGCTGAATATGTGTTTACATTGTTGCTAGGCAACCAGAGAGTGCAGAGACTCGTTTGTGAAAAAAGAGTCATAAGCAGCTGGGAGAATCAGTCCTATCTACACCATATGATTCTTTGTCAGATTTGATTCAATTTGATTTGATTCATTGATTTGATTTGATTCAATCTGATGGGATCAGTTCAAAATGGCACCAGTGCCTACAGTGTAAAAATGGCGCCGCATGAATTTGCATTATAAAACGATATTTATCGTTTTATGAGTTAAAAAATGGCGCCGCACTAAAAACGATATTTATCGTTTTATGACTTCCATAAAACGATAAATATCGTTTTGAAATGTGTTGAATATGGGTTTTGCTCCCAGTGTGTGTGTGTGTGTGTGTGTGTGTGTATGTGTGTGTGTGTGTGTGTGCGTGCGTGCGTGCGTGCGTGCGTGCGTGTGTGTAGTTGTGTGTGTGTGTATATATATGTGTATCTATGTGTGTGTGCGTGTGTATGTGTGCATATGTTTGTGTGCTTGCGTGTGTGTATATATGTTTGTGGGGGTGTGTGTGTGTGTGTGTATATATATATATATATATATAGAGTCCGGGGGGGATCAGCAGCTCACACCAACGATACTATGATTCTGTGTGCCCGCAACTGAGGGAGCCCAATCCCTCTGGGTCATATAAGAACGAAGCGAGGAGTTGCAGCACACGGCTCTTTATTGAGCAAAACAATATAATACAGGCAGACGTTTCGGTTGTCCACAACCTTTCTCAATGCCAATCAAACTGATGCAATGCATTCAAATTTATACCTGCCCACACAGGAAGTGACATAGGAAGTGACCACCCCTCACGGTGGATCAGGAAGTAAACAGAAAGCTCTATCAGAATACATCATATAAAATAAACAATAATAAGTGTTGATCCACACTTATCTGATAACTGTAAGTCCATGATTCAATTTCATTTAACTGTACATAGTTCATGTCATCCAATCCATATCAGGTGTATCAAGTGAACCTAGAAAAAAAGGGCAACATTATAAATATAGGTGTAGGTCGAAGTCCCTATTTAATCCATGTGGGTGTAGGGATCTTAATTTATGGATCCACATGACCTCCCTTCTTTTTAGAAGCAGAACCCGATCACCCCCCTCCTGGGTTTTGGTATGTGATCAATAATCGTAAATTTGAGGTCCACATCTCTGTGGCCCATGGACCTCCAATGTCTCGCTACAGGAAGATCAGAGGTTCCCCCCCTGACAGAGCTCCGATGTTGGCAGATGCGATCACGCACCTTCTGTGTGGTCTCTCCTACATAACGAAGCCCGCATGGGCAAGTAAGCATATATACCACATAGGAGCTCTGGCAGGTGAGGAAATGTCTGATCTGGAAGTTGTCTCCAAAAGTAGATCCTTTAATCATATATTGGCACTCGCTACATGAGAGGCAGGGGAAAGATCCTTTCCGCCTTGGACCCAAGAAACCTATGGTCTCAGATATTTTCGTGGGAATATCCGCCCTTACCAATCTGCTGCCCACAGTATCATTCCGCCTGTAGGCAGGTATCGGCGGTGAACAAAATTCGGGTACCTCTGGGTACGCACTACCCAATATGTGCCAATGTTTCTTAATACTAGCCAAACATTGGCACATATTGGGTAGTGCGTACCCAGAGGTACCCGAATTTTGTTCACCGCCGATACCTGCCTACAGGCGGAATGATACTGTGGGCAGCAGATTGGTAAGGGCGGATATTCCCCCGAAAATATCTGAGACCATAGGTTTCTTGGGTCCAAGGCGGAAAGGATCTTTCCCCTGCCTCTCATGTAGCGAGTGCCAATATATGATTAAAGGATCTACTTTTGGAGACAGCTTCCAGATCAGACATTTCCTCACCTGCCAGAGCTCCTATGTGGTATATATGCTTACTTGCCCATGCGGGCTTCGTTATGTAGGAGAGACCACACAGAAGGTGCGTGATCGCATCTGCCAACATCGGAGCTCTGTCAGGGGGGGAACCTCTGATCTTCCTGTAGCGAGACATTGGAGGTCCATGGGCCACAGAGATGTGGACCTCAAATTTACGATTATTGATTACATACCAAAACCCAGGAGGGGGGTGATCGGGTTCTGCTTCTAAAAAGAAGGGAGGTCATGTGGATCCATAAATTAAGATCCCTACACCCACATGGATTAAATAGGGACTTCGACCTACACCTATATTTATAATGTTGCCCTTTTTTTCTAGGTTCACTTGATACACCTGATATGGATTGGATGACATGAACTATGTACAGTTAAATGAAATTGAATCATGGACTTACAGTTATCAGATAAGTGTGGATCAACACTTATTATTGTTTATTTTATATGATGTATTCTGATAGAGCTTTCTGTTTACTTCCTGATCCACCGTGAGGGGTGGTCACTTCCTATGTCACTTCCTGTGTGGGCAGGTATAAATTTGAATGCATTGCATCAGTTTGATTGGCATTGAGAAAGGTTGTGGACAACCGAAACGTCCACCTGTATTATATTGTTTTGCTCAATAAAGAGCCGTGTGCTGCAACTCCTCGCTTCGTTCTTATATGACCCAGAGGGATTGGGCTCCCTCAGTTGCGGGCACACAGAATCATAGTATCGTTGGTGTGAGCTGCTGATCCCCCCCGGACTCTACATATCTGCCCTGGCTCAGCGTGCTCCACTCACATCACATGGAGCCTGCACCTACCGTTCCTGTCAGTGGTGTCTTCTCGTATACCGAAGAGGAGACATCTAGGATCCATACAGAGGTCGCAGGATCGCGTGACTTTCTTACGCAAAAGACATCAACTGTTAATACCCGCATCTGGGAGAAGCTTCTCAAGCGACAGCTTGCACTAGAACTGCATTGTATCACCCTGGCAGAGTATCATCGGGAACGCCGCATTCCACGTGGCTTACGTGTAAGATTGACCCCAACTTTGTTCTCAGATTCAGAGGACTTTAAAATACTCTTCGCCCAGATACTGAATAAATGCTCCTTTGATTTAATTACACTTACAATTGCGCAGATACATAAGGAATTGCCAACTATTCAAACGAAAGCCGCAGCTGCGGAGGCGGAACTCCGTGCTACACTCACTCCGGAGGAGTTTACTGCTACGAAGACACGCCTTGATAAGACTCTGACAGACCTACGGGTCACTCTCCAAGAGCGCAAGCGTGTGAAGTTTGATCGCGACCAGGAGGATTACCGTAGGAACCAGGTATACTACTGGAACTCAACTGGCGGACGTGGTTGGCGCACGTACCGTGCACCATCCACCTCATCTGTACCTACTTCCGGCTCCTCTTCCTCACCAACGGGCCGTTTTTTAGGCCGGGGTCGTCAGCAGCAGCGCCGCCGGCGCAAAACAAAAGACACCGCCGCAGAGCAGGGAGGAAACACCGCCGATCCCGCTTTACCTGCATCCACCCCGCGCGACCCACCGGAACGCAGGGTAACACGGAGCCAGCGCCGCTAGGAGCCATTATGAACCTTTCCACTTCTGAACTTTCTTCAAACGAGGTATGTGTGCTTAATAGAGGCCTGGGATTCACCCCTAAAACTGTTATGGATACGTTTGTATTAAAGCAGGACATTTACAGATTATTCAGACAGGTCAGACTGAAAGCACACTTCTTGATGAAACCTATAATTGCTAAAACTGTTGCCAGCCCAGCTTTGAACTGTAAACAGTTTAGATTATATTCAAAGAGCCGATTCGTGCCTCCAACCACATATGTGGGAGTTGAGATGTTTGTTAATAAAGTGACTATGGACATTGATCGACTAATTGAGTCATCTAACAAAGACTATGCTGGTAACAACTTGTCTCTGGGAGAAAGGTCAGCCTTATTTGAACTCAGTCAGCGAAGAGACATTGTTTTGAAACCTGCTGATAAGGGCGGGGCCCTGGTAGTTATGGACTCAAGGGACTATGAGGCAGAGATTCTCTCCCAACTCTCTGATAAGAAGGTCTATAAGCAACTACCAGGTAACCCCGCCCCCCATTTGAAAACTGCATTACGGAGCATTTTGGACAGTGCTGTCCATCAACAAATTATCACTAGGGATCTGAGCGATTATTTATTTGTCACACATCCCATTACCCCGGTGTTATATACCCTACCAAAGGTTCACAAAAACCCTGAGAGACCCCCGGGACGTCCCATAGTGGCGGGCATAGGGTCGATTTTTACCCCATGCGCCACACTATTGGACAAAGTGTTGTCCCCATTGGTACAGACAATACCTTCCTATCTTAGGGATACCTCTGACTTCTTGACTAAAATCTCCAAATTGAATATTGACCCTATGGAGGATACATGGCTAGTCAGTTGGGATGTCTCATCCCTCTATACGTCCATTCCCCAGTCTGAAGGCATCCAGGCATGTCTTGAGTTGGCTGAATCGGTTGGGGAATATACTGAACAACAATTGTCCTTCTTCAGTACTCTGTTACACTTTGTACTGGAGAACAATTATTTCCTTTTTAAGGAGACTTTCTTTCTCCAGTTACGAGGGACGGCGATGGGATCCAATGTGGCCCCGTCCTTTGCAGGTGCTTTTATGCACCGATTTGAAACTCATCATGTCTACAACCATGAGTCGTATGCCAGGCACTGTGGCGCCTGGTGGCGTTTCATAGACGACATTTTTGCGGTGTGGCGGGGCGACATTGGATCCCTGCTGTCCTTCCATGATGACCTAAACCGATTCCATGCCAACATTCGGTTTGAAATTATGTATGACCGATTGGAGTTGAACTTCTTAGATACCACGATCAAAAGGCAAGGCAATGCCTTAGT
Source organism: Hyperolius riggenbachi (assembly GCF_040937935.1). Taxonomy (NCBI): domain Eukaryota; kingdom Metazoa; phylum Chordata; class Amphibia; order Anura; family Hyperoliidae; genus Hyperolius; species Hyperolius riggenbachi. Next base: position 10,507,950 of record NC_090648.1, read on the forward strand.
GTCTGATTTCTACCAGAAACCAACTGATCGCAATCAGTTGCTCCGCTTCGGGAGTTTTCACCCACCTGCTGTATTCCGTTCAGTAGCAAGGAGCCAGTTGCTCCGGGTGGATAGAATAGTCACTGACCAGGGGGTACTTGAGAACAGGAGGCAGCAGATGGCTGACAGGCTCTCGGAGCGGGGATACCCGCCTGATCTCATTCGGGGGGTACGAGATGAAATTGCCCAGGGGGACACTGGAAAAAAGATGACAGACCATGGACCACGCCTACCCTTTGTTTGCCAGTTTCATAGTTTTTCACACAAAGTATTGGCTAGTATTAAGAAACATTGGCACATATTGGGTAGTGCGTACCCAGAGGTACCCGAATTTTGTTCACCGCCGATACCTGCCTACAGGCGGAATGATACTGTGGGCAGCAGATTGGTGAGGGCGGATATTCCCCCGAAAATATCTGAGACCATAGGTTTCTTGGGTCCAAGGCGGAAAGGATCTTTCCCCTGCCTCTCATGTAGCGAGTGCCAATATATGATTAAAGGATCTACTTTTGGAGACAACTTCCAGATCAGACATTTCCTCACCTGCCAGAGCTCCTATGTGGTATATATGCTTACTTGCCCATGCGGGCTTCGTTATGTAGGAGAGACCACACAGAAGGTGCGTGATCGCATCTGCCAACATCGGAGCTCTGTCAGGGGGGGAACCTCTGATCTTCCTGTAGCGAGACATTGGAGGTCCATGGGCCACAGAGATGTGGACCTCAAATTTACAATTATTGATCACATACCAAAACCCAGGAGGGGGGGTGATCGGGTTCTGCTTCTAAAAAGAAGGGAGGTCATGTGGATCCATAAATTAAGATCCCTACACCCACATGGATTAAATAGGGACTTCGACCTACACCTATATTTATAATGTTGCCCTTTTTTTCTAGGTTCACTTGATACACCTGATATGGATTGGATGACATGAACTATGTACAGTTAAATGAAATTGAATCATGGACTTACAGTTATCAGATAAGTGTGGATCAACACTTATTATTGTTTATTTTATATGATGTATTCTGATAGAGCTTTCTGTTTACTTCCTGATCCACCGTGAGGGGTGGTCACTTCCTATGTCACTTCCTGTGTGGGCAGGTATAAATTTGAATGCATTGCATCAGTTTGATTGGCATTGAGAAAGGTTGTGGACAACCGAAACGTCTGCCTGTATTATATTGTTTTGCTCAATAAAGAGCCGTGTGCTGCAACTCCTCGCTTCGTTCTTATATATATATATATATATATATATATATATATATATATATATATATATATATATATATATATATATATATATATATATAGGTGTGTGTGTATGTATGTGTGTATGTATGTATGTATGCATGTATATATATATATATATATATATATATATATATATATATATATATACTAGCTGGACGCCCGGCGTTGCCCGGGTATGTATTTGGCTAGTGTTGGCTCTGCCCACTTTTCCTAACCCTAACACACAATTACTTAATGACCAAGTATGTGAGCTTTGCGGTCTTTGGCATCAATAATTTGCAATGAAATAAAATTAATCTGATTGGATGTAGCTCCACCCCTTTTCTGAATTTGAACCCCAATCACCCAATGGCCAACTGTACCAGGTACAGGTGATTAACAGTGCAAGAATGGCAGCAATTAAATATCCCCCTTACAAATCAATAGGTGGATTTTGATTGGCTTTTATAGGCTCCACCCACTTTTCTGAATTAATTAATCCCAGTCACCCAGTGACCAACTGTGCAAAGTTTGAGAACCCTACCATTAACAGTGTAAGAAAGGCTGCAGTTTACATTTGCGCAATAAAATTTGTATTTTTCTCCACCCACTGATTTCCTGACATTTTTCGGGTATATATTTGGCTGGTGTTGGCTCCGCCTACTATTTCTAACCCTAACACACAATTACTCAATAACCAAGTTTGTGAGCTTTGCGGTCTTTGGCATCAATAATTTGCATTGAGATTAAACAAATCTAATTGGCTGTTTGTGGCTCCACCCTTTTGTCTGAATTTGAACCCCAGTTACCCAATGACCAACTGTACCAGGTTTAAGGCTTGTGCCATTAACAGTGCAAGAATGGTAGCAATTACATATTCCCCTTGAAAATCAATACGTGGATTTTGATTGGCTTTTATAGGCTCCACCCACTTTTCTGAATATTAATCCCAGTCACCCAGTGACCAACTGTGCAAAGTTTGAGAACCCTACCATTAAAAGTGTAAGAATTGCTGCAGTTTACATTTTCTCAGTGAAATTTGCATTTGTCTCCGCCTACTGATGACCCGGCATTGCCCGATTATGTATTTTGCAGGTGCTGGCTGTGCCCACTTTTCCTAACCCTAACACACAATTAATCAATTACTCAATGACCAAGTTTGTGAGCTTTGCAGTCTTTGGCATCTATAACCTGCATTAAAATGAAACAAATCATATTGGCTGTTTGTGGCTCCACCCCCTTTTATGAATTTAAACCCCAGTCACCCAATGATCAACTGTACCAGGTTTGAGGCTTGTGCCATTAACAGTGCAAGAATGGCAGCAATGAAATATTCCCGTAAAAAATCAATAGGTAATTTTGTATTGCCTTTTGTAGGCTCCACCCAATTTTCTGAATATTAACCCCAGTCACCCAGTAACCAACTGTGCAAAGTTTGAGAACCCTACCATTGACAGTGTAAGAATGGCTGCTGTTTACATTTTCCCAGTAAAATTTGTATTTGTCTCCACCCACTTATGACCCGGCGTTGCCCACTTATGTATTTGGCAGGTGCTGGCTGTGCCCACTTTTCTAACCCTCACACACAATGAATCAATTACTCAATTATCAAGTTTGTGAGCTTTGCAGTGTTTTGCATCAATAAATAATTTGCATTGGAATGAAACAAATCTAATTGGCTGTTTGTGGCTCCACCCCTTTCTGAAATTGAACCCCAGTCACCCAATGATCAACTGCACCAAGTTTGAGGCTTGTGCCATTAACAGTGCAAGAATGGCAGCAATGTAAATATTCCCCTTGAAAATCAATAGGTTAATTTTGATTGGCTCTTATAGACTCCACCCACTTTTCTGAATATTAATCCCAGTCACCCAGTAACCAGTCACCCAATGATCAACTGCACCAAGTTTGAGGCTTGTGCCATTAACAGTGCAAGAATGGCAGCAATGTAAATATTCCCCTTGAAAATCAATAGGTTAATTTTGATTGGTTCTTATAGACTCCACCCACTTTTCTGAATATTAATCCCAGTCACCCAGTAACCAGTCACCCAATGATCAACTGCACCAAGTTTGAGGCGTGTGCCATGAACAGTGCAAGAATGGCAGCAATGTAAATATTCCCCTTGAAAATCAATAGGTTAATTTTGATTGGCTCTTATAGACTCCACCCACTTTTCTGAATATTAATCCCAGTCACCCAGTAACCAACTGTGCAAAGTTTGAGAACCCTGCCATTAACAGTGTAAGAATGGCTGCAGTTTACATTTTCCCAGTAAAATTTGTATTTGTCTCCGCCCACTTATGACCCGGCGTTGCCCTTTTATGTATTTGGCTGGTGTTGGCTGTGCCTACTTTTCTAACCCTAACACACAATTAATCAATTACCAAGTTTCTGAGCTTTGCGGTCTTTGGCATCTATAACCTGCATTAAAATGAAACAAATTCAGATTAGCTGTTTGGGGCTCCACCCCCTTATATAAATTTAAACCCCAGTCACGCAATGATCAACCGTACCAGGTTTGAGTCTTGTGCCATTAACAGTGCAAGAATGGCAGCAATGAAATATTCCCCTGAAAAATCAATAGGTAATTTTTGATTGTTTTTTGTAGCCTCCACCCACTTTTTTGAATATTAATCCCAGTCACCCAGTAACCAACTGTGCAAAGTTTGAGAACCCTACCATTAACAGTGTAAGAATGGCTGCTGTTTACATTTTCCCAGTAAAATTTGTATTTGTCTCCGCCCACTTATGACCCTGCGTTGCCCGCTTATGTATTTGGCTGGTGTTGGCTGTGCCCACTTTCCTAACCCTAACACACAATTAATCAATTACTCAATTACCAAGTGTGTGAGCTGCGGTGTTTGGCAACAATAATTTGCATTGGAATGAAACAAATCTGATTGTCTATTTGTGGCTCCACCCCCTTTCTGAAATTGAACCCCAGTCACCCAATGATCAACTATACCAGGATTGAGGCTTGTGCCATTAACAGTGCAAGAATGGCAGGTTTGAGGCTTGTGCCATTAACAGTGCAAGAATGGCAGAAATATTCCCCTTGAAAATCGACCAACTGTGCAAAGTTTGAGAACCCTACCATTAAAAGTTTAAGAAAAACAAAAGTTTGCTTTCTTAACGCAGAAAGAGTTTGCAATAATTCAGGTTGGAGTGAGCTTGAGATGTCTCCCAGTGCATCACTGCTGAATATATGCAAATTAACCATTGTTACCCTTAGAAGCTAAACACACTTCCAGAACCACTGGAATGCAATGATGTGTCAGCTTGTTAATTTGTACAGAGCCATAACAATCCAACATGCATACAGACTGTTTTGGATTGTTTGATCCTCATCAGTGCATGGCATGGATTAATTTGGCTCTATGCAGTAGAGCTTCTAACACAGAGAGGTACAGACTAACCAGCAAGCTCATGGTGACCCAGAACTCATTGGAGTGTGTAAGGGACTACAATGGTCCTAAAAGCCCCCTTACTAAGATGTAAAGAAAAACAAAAGTTTGCTTTCTTAAAACAGAAAGAATTTGCAATAATTCAGGTTGGAGTGAGCTTGAGATGTCTCTCAGTGCATCACTGCTGAATATATGCAAATTAACCATTCTACCCTTAGAAGCTAAACACACCTCCAGTGTAACAGTGTAAGAGTGGCTGCAGTTTACATTTTCCAGTGAAATTTGTATTTGTCTCTTTTTGGTTATGAGAATAAAAAGTATCCTATACTTTATTCCAGGTAATGTACTATGTGTGTGCCAAATTTCATTCAAATCCGTTCAGCCGTTTTTGCGTGATCGAGTAACAAACATCCAAACATCCAAACATCCGAACTTTCCCATTTATTATATTAGTAGGATATATATACATTTATATATATATATATATATATATATATATATATATATATATATATATATATATATACACATTACACATATATATGTACATATGTGTAAGTGTGTATATGTAAGGCCTGGCGCACACCAAAAACCGCTAGCAGATCCGCAAAATGCTAGCAGATTTTGAAACGCTTTTTCTTATTTTTCTGCAGCGTTTCAGCTAGCGTTTTGCGGTTTTGTGTAGCGGTTTTGGTGTAGTAGATTTCATGTATTGTTACAGTAAAGCTGTTACTGAACAGCTACTGTAACAAAAACCGCCAGGCAAACCGCTCTGAAGTGCCGTTTTTCAGAGCGGTTTGCGGTTTTCCTATACTTAACATTGAGGCAGAAAAACGCCTCCCGCTCTGGTGTGCACCAGCACATTGAAATACATTACCCAAGCGGATCCGCACCCGCAAGCGGATCGCAAACCGAAGCCGAAACGCTCTGGTGTGCACTAGGCCTATAAGTATATATAAGTATATAAATATATATATATATATATATATATATATATATATATATATACATACATACATACATACATACATACACACATATATACACACAAACACACACACAAATGCACACACACAGACACACACAGACACACGTATCTATACACACACATATATAAATGCACAAACATAAATATCGTTTTTAGTAAAAAGATAAATATTGTTTTTGGTAAAAACGATAAATATCGTTTAAAAAAAATTATCGAGCGCTACCAGGCGCCATTATTTGGCTGGCGCCATTTTTAACTGGACGCCAATCTGACATGTCCGATTCTTGACTCGATTCAATTTGAATCAAATTAAATCGAATCATGAATCGGACATGTCAGATTGAATCAAATCAATGAATCAAATCAAATTGAATTGAATCTGACAAAGAATCATATGGTGTAGATGGGACTGATTCATTCTCCCAGCAGCTTATGACTCTTTTTTCATAAATGAGTCTCTGCATGGCCTCTGGTTGCCTAGCAACAATGTAAACACATATTCGGCAGCTCAGCAGTGCTCAGTGGTTAGGGCTATAAAGGTGATTCCTGCTAGAAGTGGGTTATACCACTGAAAACTACTTAGGCAGGAGTTATGGTTGTGAAAAGAAAGTAAAAAAAAAACACCCCTAACAAATGGATTAGCCTCCCAGTCGTCATCCGTCACTGATTACATTACATGTTGTATTCATGAAACCATTCATTTAAAAAACAAAAACTTTTTACACTATTTTAGAAGGATGTTTAATAGTTTATGCATAAACCACTTTTAATTTTTTTCCTCATTCGCGGAAGAACCCCTTTAAAGGGGGCTTAGATGCTTTCCTTGCGTTGAGAGACATCCATGGCTATAATTACTAGGTAATACCCAATGATGTTGATCCAGGGATTTTATCTGATTGCCATCTGGAGTCAGGAAGGATTTTTTTCCCTTTTGGGGCTAATTGGACCATGCCTTGTAAGGGTTTTTCGCCTTCCTCTGGATCAGCAGGGATATGTGAGGGAGCAGGCTGGTGTTGTGCCTTCCTCTGGATCAGCAGGGATATGTGAGGGAGCAGGCTGGTGTTGTGCCTTCCTCTGGATCAGCAGGGAAATGTGAGGGAGCAGGCTGGTGCTGTACCTTCCTCTGGATCAGCAGGGATATGTGAGGGTGCAGGCTGGTGTTGTGCCTTCCTCTGGATCAGCAGGGATATGTGAGGGTGCAGGCTGGTGTTGTGCCTTCCTCTGAATCAGCAGGGATATGTGAGGGAGCAGGCTGGTGTTGTGCCTTCCCCTGGATCAGCAGGGATATGTGAGGGAGCAGGCTGGTGTTGTGCCTTCCTCTGGATCAGCAGGGATATGTGAGGGAGCAGGCTGGTGTTGTGCCTTCCTCTGGATCAGCAGGGATATGTGAGGGAGCAGGCTGGTGTTGTGCCTTCCTATGGATCAGCAGGGATATGTGAGGGAGCAGGCTGGTGTTGTGCCTTCCTCTGGATCAGCGGGGATATGTGAGGGTGCAGGCTGGTGTTGTACCTTCCTCTGGATCAGCAGGGATATGTGAGGGTGCAGGCTGGTGTTGTGCCTTCCTCTGGATCAGCAGGGATATGTGAGGGTGCAGGCTGGTGCTGTGCCTTCCTCTGGATCAGCAGGGATATGTGAGGGTGCAGGCTGGTGTTGTGCCTTCCTCTGGATCAGCAGGGATATGTGAGAGTGCAGGCTGGTGTTGTGCCTTCCTCTGGATCAGCAGGGATATGTGAGGGAGCAGGCTGGTGCTGTACCTTCCTCTGGATCAGCAGGGATATGTGAGGGAGCAGGCTGGTGTTGTGCCTTCCTTTGGATCAGCAGGGATATGTGAGGGAGCAGGCTGGTGTTGTGCCTTCCTCTGGATTAGCAGGGAAATGTGAGGGAGCAGGCTGGTGCTGTACCTTCCTCTGGATCAGCAGGGATATGAGAGGGTGCAGGCTGGTGTTGTGCCTTCCTCTGGATCAGCAGGGATATGTGAGGGTGCAGGCTGGTGTTGTGCCTTCCTCTGGATCAGCAGGGATATGTGAGAGTGCAGGCTGGTGTTGTGCCTTCCTCTGGATCAGCAGGGATATGTGAGGGAGCAGGCTGGTGTTGTGCCTTCCCCTGGATCAGCAGGGATATGTGAGGGAGCAGGCTGGTGTTGTGCCTTCCTCTGGATCAGCAGGGATATGTGAGGGAGCAGGCTGGTGTTGTGCCTTCCTCTGGATCAGCAGGGATATGTGAGGGAGCAGGCTGGTGTTGTGCCTTCCTATGGATCAGCAGGGATATGTGAGGGAGCAGGCTGGTGTTGTGCCTTCCTCTGGATAAGCGGGGATATGTGAGGGTGCAGGCTGGTGTTGTACCTTCCTCTGGATCAGCAGGGATATGTGAGGGTGCAGGCTGGTGTTGTGCCTTCCTCTGGATCAGCAGGGATATGTGAGGGAGCAGGCTGGTGTTGTGCCTTCCTCTGGATCAGCAGGGATGTGTGAGTGTGCAGGCTGGTGTTGTGCCTTCCTCTGGATCAGCAGGGATATGTGAGAGTGCAGGCTGGTGTTGTGTCTTCCTCTGGATCAGCAGGGATATGTGAGGGTGCAGGCTGGTGTTGTGCCTTCCTCTGGATCAGCAGGGATATGTGAGGGTGCAGGCTGGTGTTGTGCCTTCCTCTGGATCAGCAGGGATATGTGAGGAAGCAGGCTGGTGTTGTGCCTTCCTCTGGATCAGCAGGGATATGTGAGGGAGCAGGCTGGTGCTGTACCTTCCTCTGGATCAGCAGGGATATGTGAGGGTGCAGGCTGGTGTTGTGCCTTCCTCTGGATCAGCAGGGATATGTGAGAGTGCAGGCTGGTGTTGTGCCTTCCTCTGGATCAGCAGGGATATGTGAGGGAGCAGGCTGGTGTTGTGCCTTCCTCTGGATCAGCAGGGATATGTGAGGGAGCAGGCTGGTGTTGTGCCTTCCTCTGGATCAGCAGGGATATGTGAGGGAGCAGGCTGGTGTTGTGCCTTCCCCTGGATCAGCAGGGATATGTGAGGGAGCAGGCTGGTGTTGTGCCTTCCTCTGGATCAGTAGGGATATGTGAGGGTGCAGGCTGGTGTTGTACCATCCTCTGGATCAGCAGGGATATGTGAGGGAGCAGGCTGGTGTTGTGCCTTCCTCTGGATCAGTAGGGATATGTGAGGGTGCAGGCTGGTGTTGTACCTTCCTCTGGATCAGCAGGGATATGTGAGGGAGCAGGCTGGTGTTGTGCCTTCCTCTGGATCAGCAGGGATATGTGAGGGTGCAGGCTGGTGTTGTACCATCCTCTGGATCAGCAGGGATATGTGAGGGAGCAGGCTGGTGTTGTGCCTTCCTCTGGATCAGCAGTGATATGTGAGGGTGCAGGCTAGTGTTGTGCCTTCCTATGGATCAGCAGGGATATGTGAGGGGGCAGGCTGGTGCTGTGCCTTCCTCTGGATCAGCAGGGATATGTGAGGGTGCAGGCTAGTGTTGTGCCTTCCTATGGATCAGCAGGGATATGTGAGGGGGCAGGCTGGTGTTGTACCTTCCTCTGGATCAGCAGGGATATGTGAGGGTGCAGGCTGGTGTTGTACCTTCCTCTGGATCAGCAGGGATATGTGAGGGTGCAGGCTAGTGTTGTGCCTTCCTATGGATCAGCAGGGATATGTGAGGGTGCAGGCTGGTGTTGTACCTTCCTCTGGATCAGCAGGGATATGTGAGGGTGCAGGCTGGTGTTGTACCTTCCTCTGGATCAGCAGGGATATGTGAGGGAGCAGGCTGGTGTTGTACCTTCCTCTGGATCAGCAGGGATATGTGAGGGTGCAGGCTGGTGTTGTACCTTCCTCTGGATCAGCAGGGATATGTGAGGGTGCAGGCTGGTGTTGTACCTTCCTCTGGATCAGCAGGGATATGTGAGGGTGCAGGCTAGTGTTGTGCCTTCCTCTGGATCAGCAGGGATATGTGAGGATGCAGGCTGGTGTTGTGCCTTCCTCTGGATCAGCAGGGATATGTGAGGGTACAGGCTGGTGTTGTACCTTCCTCTGGATCAGCAGGGATATGTGAGGGAGCAGGCTGGAGTTGTACTTTGTACTGGTTGAACTCGATGGACATATGTCTTTTTTCAGCTCAAATAACTATGTAACTATGTAACGCTGTAGCAGATTCCAGACAATGTCATGTCCTACACATCTTACCCGAAAAAATGAAAGTTTCTTAAAAGAAAATAAATCTTTGTTGCATCACTGACAAAGAGAGGCGGTGACTTGGCGCTGCACATGTATTTGCAAGTTTACATATACAAATTATATGTGAAAAAAAATGTCAATGCTATTTAGAAAAAAATATTAGGTCAGCAGGTGACAGGCTGGCAGCAGGCCTGCCTGCCATTCCTGGATGTGGATGTGGATGGTGCAGTGGCTGGATGGTGTAATGGTTAAGGGCTCTGCCCCTGACACAGGAGACCAGGGTTCAAATCTTGGCTCTGTCTGTTCAGTAAGCCAGCACCTATTCAGTAGGAGACCTTAGGCAAGTCTTCCTAACACTGCTACTACCTGTAGAGCGCGCCCTAGTGGCTGCAGCTCTGGTGCTTTGAGTCTGCCAGGAGAAAAGCGCTATATAAGTGTTAATTGTCTTGGTGTCACCAATTCCATTGCAGAGCCGCACAGTGGAGGCTTACCAGTGAGGGTCAGCAGGTGGCAGGCTAGCTGATACTCCATCTACTGCCTATGTTTAAACTACCACTCTTACAAGAATGAGAGGTGCTATGTTTGAACTGCCACCCTTGCCATTTTTTTTTGTGGCAAACAATAGCAGTAGTGTGCACAACTCTGGGTGTCAGTGGGCTGTTTAGTGTCACACACAGAGAAATGCAATCATTCTGTCACAATACAGTGAAAAATAGGGCACTGGAGCGGTACTGTGCTTGGAAGCAGTAGTACTAGGCAGCGGGCACAGCTTTGGGTGAGTACCACTGGGACCTGTGGGGTGTCACACACAGAGATATGCAATAGTTAAAACACAACACGGTAAAAAATAAGGCACTAGAGTAGTACTGTGCTTGTGTCTAATGTGGCACACAGTAGCTGGAAGCAGTAGTACTGGGCACAGCTCTGAGTGTCAGTGTGCGCTGTAGAGAGTCGCACACACACAAAACAAACAAACAAACAGCAGAAGGATGTAGTAGCCCTCAGAAGGGCTTTTGGGGTGCTTTAACTACCTGCGGACCGACACAGTACGATTCTACGGCGGGCAGGTGGTGCTGCGGTTCTGACTGGACGTAAACTCTACCCCTGTCCCTGCCATTCCCACTGCTCTTGCCGCTTTCTCCCCGCCGAAATTTGCTTGCCCTGCTGTCTCTATGACGGCAGAGCACTGTGAGCCGGGCAGGAGCTGTTTTCATTGGCTTACATTGAGTGACAGGGTCAGGAGCCAATGAAAGCAGCTCCTGACCGGCGCACAGCGCTCTGCCGTCATAGAGGTGGCAGAGAGAGCAGCCTGCGGCGGGGACAGAGCGGCGTGACCGGCGGGAATGGCGGATTTTAGCGGCGATTCGTCAGGAAGCGGCGGTTTACTGTACCAGCACCCTCTGGTCCTTAAAGGGGCAGAGGGGGCTGGTACTGAAGTGGTTAACAACAAGTCAGTCAGTGAGGAACAACAAAATAGGCCTAGCTAACACTTTCCCTATGTGCAGCAATGTCTCTTCTTTCCTCTAACTATATCAGCCAAAAACTGAATGCAACATGGCCGGCGCAAATGCATTTTTAAAGGGAGGCAGGGGGTCCAGGAAGGGGTGCTAGCTGATTGGCTGCCATGTGTCTGCTGACTGTGAGGTAAAGGGTCAAAGTTTAGCCAATGATGATGTATAGGGGTGAGTCAAAGATGCTATGTGTTCACTACCTGCTGTGGGCACGAATAGCTGATCTTCACTGGGAACTGCCCGCCGGCGAACCGTTTGGATATGTATATATTGCATACCGCCCAACTTTTTGAGATGAGAAAGAGGGACACTTGAGCCACATCCCCGCCACACCTCTAATCACGCCCCTGACACACCCCTAGTCACGCATACCATAAAGATTTCATAAAATATTCCCCTTGAAAAGCAATACATGAATTTGGATTGGCTTTTGTAGGCTCCACCCTATTTTATGCATATTAATCCCAGTCACTCAGTGACCAACTGTGCAAAGTTTGAGAACCCTGCCATTAACATTGTAAGAATGGCTGCAGTTTACATGTTCCCAGTGAAATTTGTATTTATCTCTGCCCACTGATGACCTGGCATTGCCCGGGTATGTATCTGGCTGGTGTGGGCTGCGCCCACTTTTTCTAACCCTAACACACAATTACTTAATTACTCAATGACCAAGTTTGTGAGCTTTGCGGTCTTTGGCATCAATAACTTGCACTGAAATGAAACAATTCTGATTGGCTGTTTGTGGCTCCACCCACTTTTCTGAATTTGAACCCCAGACACCCAATGACTAACTGTATCCGTTTTGGGGCTTGTGCCATTAACAGTGCAAAAATGGCAGCAATTAAATATTCCCCTTGAAAATCAATAGGTGAATTTTGATTGGCTTTTGTAGGCTCCACCCACTTCTATGAATATTAATCCCAGTCACCCAGTGACTAACTGTGCAAAGTTTGAGAACCCTACCATTAACCGTGGAAGAATGGCTGCAGTTTACATGTTCCCAGTGAAATTTGTATTTGTCTCCGCCCACTGATGACCCGACATTGCCCCGGTATGTATTTGGTTGGTGTTGGCTGTGCCCAATTTCTCTAACCCTAACACACAATTACTCAATGACCAAGTTTGCGAACTTTGCGGTCTTTGGCATCAATAATTTGCATTGAAATGAAACAAATCTGATTGGCTGCTTGTGGTTCCACCTCCCTTTTCTGAATTTGAACCCCAGTCACCCAATGACTAACTGTACCCGGTTTGGGGCTTGTGACAAAGTCCTGAAAGAGGGACAAATGAGGAGGAAAGAGGGACAGAGGGACAGGGCTCCCAAAGATGGACTGCCCATCCAAAAGAGGGACAGTTGGGAGCTATGATTATTGTGTACAAAACCTCAGAGCCTGATAATATAAACAAAGATATATGTACAAGATATTTGTACTGCAAATCTCAGGACACAAAGAGAAGGCAAAATGGATAATCAAACAGGCAGAATTCAATAACCAGGGGATCATGCTATACAAGTAGTTGCTTAGGCAAAGAATCATTTAAAGAGCAAGTAAAAGGTCGTACAAAGGAAGGCAGCAGATAACAGAGATACAGGGCAACAAGGAACAGGTACTGGAATCAGGAACAGGGAACTCAGACTAGAATGGCCAGGACACAGGGAACAATGAACTAGCAATGGGTGACTGTTCGGGCTTGACTAAATGCTCATGCTGGAAGATAAGGCAACAGATCCCCTCCCAGCAACAGTCTGCAAAAACACACAGTTCCCGGAGAAGTGAGCCCTCTGCTGGTGGGCAGAGAGAAGTTCATGTTGCACAATCCCTTAAAGGGATACTTAAGTCAAAATTAAAAAATGATTTTTACTCACCTGGGGCATCCCTCAGCCCCCTGAAGCTGTATGGTGCCCTCGCAGCCTCGCTCCGATCCTCCTGTCCCCGCCGGCGGCTACTTCCGGGTTCGGCGACAGCCGCCGACAGGCTGGGAACGTGGCTGATTCTCCGCGTTCCCAGCCGCTATATCACCCTCTATGCTGCTATAGCGTATATGTTATCATTTTTTAATTTTGACTTAAGTATCCCTTTAACAACTTCACCACTGAGGGGTTTTACCCCCTGACCACCAGAGCAATTTTCACCTTTCAGCGCTCCTTCCATTCATTCGTCTATAACTTTATCATTACTTATCACAATTAAACGATCTATATCTTGTTTTTTCCACCACTAATTAGGCTTTCTTTAGGTGGGACATTATGCCAAGAATTATTTTATTCTAAATGTGTTTTAATGGGAAAATAGGAAAAATCTGGGAAAAAATTAATTATTTTTCAGTTTTCGGCCATTATAGTTTTTAATTAATGCATGCTACTGTAATTAAAACCCATGAAATGTATTTGCCCTTTTGTCCCGGTTATAAAACTGTTATAAAATTGTCCCTATCACAATGTTTGGCGCCAATATTTTATTTGGAAATAAAGGTGCATTTTTTTCAGTTTTGCGTCCATCCCTAATTACAAGCCCATAGTTTATAAAGTAACAGTGTTGTACCCTCCTGACATAAATATTTAAAAAGTTCAGTCCCTAAGGTAACTATTTATGTATTTTTTTTTTATTGTACATTTTTTTATTTTTTTTTAATTACAAAAAAAAATAAAATTGGGAGTGTGGGAGGTAATGAGTTAATTTTGTGTGTAAAAGTAATTTATTTGTATGTAAAAAATGTGTAGGGTGTAGTTTTACTATTTGGCCACAAGATGGCCACAGTAACTTTTTGTTTTAATGCGACCTCCAAGCGTCCTTCCGGAAGCTTGGAGGAAGTACTTGGAGGCTGGGTAAGATCACAATGATCGCGCTGCCCATCGGAGAGCAGCGGATCATTGCGGGGCTTAGATCAACGAACGGGAATGGATTTTCCCGTTCATTGATCTCCGGGCGAGCGGGCGGCGGCGTGTTTACTAGCGGCGGGCGGCGTGTTTACGAGCGGGAGCGCGGACAGCGGCGGGAGTGCGCAAAGTACGGATTTCTCCGTCCCTGGGGGTTAAAGGATGGAAAAAGGGACGGAGAAATTTGTACGGGCGGGGGGAAAGTGATTAAGAGAGGAAGAATATATGCTGGTGAAATGGAGATAGTTCATAATGACACCATCAGATGCGGATTGTGACAGTCACCATGTGTAGGAAAGCCCCAGTCAGTGGAGGAGACCCAGAGGATGGCGTGGGAAGCTGTAGTCAGGATGTACAGGAGAGCCCAAGGCAGTGGAGGAGGAACGGAGGATGGTGTGGGAAGCTATGGTCAGGATGTACAGGAGAGCCCCAGGCAGTGGAGGAGACCTGGAGGATGGTTTGGGAAGCTATGGTCAGGATGTGCAGGAGAGCCCCAGGCAGTGGAGGAGGCCCAGAGGATGGCGTGGGAAGCCATGGTCAGGATGTACAGGAGAGCCCCAGGCAGTGGAGGAGACCTGGAGGATGGTGTGGGAAGCCGTGGTCAGGATGTACAGGAGAGCCCCAGGCAGTGGAGGAGGAATGGAGGATGGAGTGGGAAGCTATGGTCAGGATGTACAGGAGAGCCCAAGGCAGTGGAGGAGGACCAGAGGATGGTGTGGGAAGCCATGGTCAGGATGTACAGGAGAGCCCCAGGCAGTAGAGGACGACTGGAGGATGATGTGGGAAGCCATGGTTGGGATGTGAGAACAAAATGAGGGGGGGAAGGGTAATCCCCAGGCTGAAATTTTCCTGGTGGGCCCTTCCTGGAGGACCAGAGGATGTCATGAGAGGCAGTGGTCATGATGTGCATAGCTAGAGGTGCATAGCTAGAGGTGCCCCCAAGTATTGCATAGCTAGAGGTGCCCCCAAGTATTGCGTAGCTAGAGGTGACCCCAAGTATTGTGTAGCTAGAGGTGACCCCAAGTATTGCGTAGCTAGAGGTGACCCCAAGTATTGCATAGCTAGAGGTGCCCCCAAGTATTGCGTAGCTAGAGGTGACCCCAAGTATTGCGTAGCTAGAGGTGACCCCAAGTATTGCGTAGCTAGAGCCGGTGACCCCAAGTATTGCGTAGCTAGAGGTGACCCCAAGTATTGCGTAGTTAGAGGTGACCCCAAGTATTGCATAGCTAGAGGTGACCCTAAGTATTGCGTAGCTAGAAGTGACCCCAAGTATTGCATAGCTAGAGGTGCCCCAAAGTATTGCGTAGCTAGAGGTGCCCCCAAGTATTGCGTAGCTAGAGGTGCCTCCAAGTATTGCGTAGCTAGAAGTGACCCCAAGTATTGCATAGCTAGAGGTGCCCCAAAGTATTGCGTAGCTAGAGGTGCCCCCAAGTATTGCGTAGCTAGAGGTTTCCTGACTGAAAGGAGTTTTGGTCAATGGAATGCCCATGGTCCCGCATGCGTAACCTCTCATTTACACTCTGCTCAGGACTCTGCACTGCACTCAGCACTTAAAGGATACCACAGCCCAAAGGCTGTGTTAAAATCAAAGTTGCAATGTGGAGGGAAAGAAAGATACATACTTACCGCTTCCCTCGTTCCCTGCCGATGGGTTCCGCTCATCTGTTACAGCTCCCGGTACCGGCCCGACTCTCCTGACCCTTCACCCGGACATACTGTGCTGCGCATGCGCAGTATGTCACTATACTCTTCGCTTCTGCCGTCGCATCGTGACGGCAGAAGTACGGACACTCCCCCGCCTCCTCCTCTCCCAGCGTGTGCGCTCCAATCTAAAGCTAGCGTGACATGCTGGCTGGAGTTCGCACTGGGACAATCGATGTGGAGAGAGCGGAGGGGGAGTAAGTAAAAAAAAAAACACTGCCGGCTGGAGGGAGGGAGCAAGTGAGTGGGCGGGCGAGTGGGCGGGCAGGCAGCGAGTGGGCGGCGAGCAGGCAGCGGCAGTACAGCCCAAGCATTCTGTACATAGATGCAATGACATCTATGGTACAGCGAGAAAATTATCCCCACATTTATCTCTGCATATGTGCATGTATATACATGTGTGTACATGTATATATACACATGTATATACATGCACATATGCAGAGATAAATGTGGGGATAATTTTCTTGCTGTACCATAGATGTCATTGCATCTATGTACAGAATGCTTGGGCTGTACTGCCGCTGCCTGCTCGCCGCCCACTCGCTGCCTGCCCGCCCACTCGCCCGCCCACTCACTCGCTCCCTCCAGCCGGCAGTGTGGTTTTTTTTTAACTTATTCCCCCCCTCCGCTCTCTCCACATCGATTGTCCCAGTGCGAACTCCAGCCAGCATGTCACGCTAGCTTTAGATTGGAGCGCACACGCTGGGAGAGGAGGAGGCGGGGGAGTGTCCGTACTTCTGCCGTCACGATGCGACGGCAGAAGCGAAGAGTATAGTGACATACTGCGCATGCGCAGCACAGTATGTCCGGGTGAAGGGTCAGGAGAGTCGGGTCGGTACCGGGAGCTGTAACAGATGAGCGGGACCCATCGGCAGGGAACGAGGGAAGCGGTAAGTATGTATCTTTCTTTCCCTCCACATTGCAACTTTGATTTTACCACAGCCTTTGGGCTGTGGTATCCTTTAAGAAGGAGGGAAGTGAGCCGCCTTTCCATCAACAGGCGCCTGTAGGCACGAGCCGTCAGTGCCTTATGGTAAATCCGGCCCTACCCATTGTGTGAGGACGCCGGCCTAAATGGCCACAGAAGTGTGAGTGAGAGAGGTGTGTGGATGTGCCCACTCTTACGCAAAAGCCAGTGATTGAAGCTGTGGTTGTAATCTTATGGAGGGGCTAGCAGCACGTTGGAAGGCAGCTGTACCGCGGGGGAGGGACTACATAGACTGCTAGGGGCTGGAAGAAGCCTCATGCAAGTAAAGATTCACTTCCACCTTTCAGTTATTCTTTAACCTAACAATTTAATTAATTACAAATTGATATTACCTCACTTTTTATTATCTTATTCTGCAGATTTTTTTCTCCTCCTTTTACATGCCGGGCCTTGATATGAGTTAATATGAGAGAAAGATAAACATGTGAAACCGATGGTAATGTTTTATGTAGCACGGTACTTTTTGTTGTTGTGTTTTTTTTCCCAGACCTTTTCATTGACCAGCGTGCTAAAAACTGTGCTAAACATAAGGCGAGAATCAGTGGCCTGAAAAGATTGTATACAGAATTAATAATAATCAGTGATGAGCTTAAATTTTGCGTTTGCATAATTACACATTGAAATATGAAATTGCGACACAAAAATTGTAATTTTCAGAAAATTTGTAGTTCATTTTGTCATCATTTGTAATTTCGTGTAGAAATCTCGCATTACATTTTTGTAATTTTGTGACTAATTTTGTATTGCTCCTAATTTTGTGTAATTACAAAAAATGAAGGCAGCAGGATGAACCACCATTCGGCGCACCCTGCGCCACAGTGACCAGCAGAGAAAATCCACGTACTCTGGATCCTGTAGAGGCTTCCCATGCCGTACTCTGGTCCACCGATACAGAGCGTGCACCCAGGGGTGCAGCTAAGGTTTTTGTGGCCTCAAGCAGTCCCTGGCTTGGGGCCCCATCAATGAAAGAAGCGGAGCGCGCAGCGGTGAAAAAATGCATAGCCATACTACAAAACAAAGCGCCAAAAAATGGGCATGGCCAAAATGATGTGGGTGGAGCTAAATGCTACCAGTTTCTAGGCTAAATTGCACCCAGGGTGAAGGTGTAAAATGCACCCCCTCCCACGTGGAGACAGGTATAGGTGCCTACAGTATAGATTAGCCAGGTCTAGCTGCCCCCAGTATAGGTAACCAGCTATAGGTCCCCCCCCCAGTATAGGTAGCCCGTATAGATCCCCCCAGTATAGGTTAGATAGGTAGGTACCCTCAGTATAGGTTAGATAGGTAGGTACCCCTCAGCATAAGTTAGATAGATAGATGCCCCCAGTATAGGTTGCATAGGTAGATGCCCCCAGTATAGGTTAGATAGGTAGGTACCCCTCAGTATAGGTTAGATACATAGGTACCCCTCAGTATAGGTTAGCTAGGTAGGTACCTCCCAGTATACGTTAGTCAAATGCCCCCAGTATAGGTTAGATAGGTAGGTACCCCTCAGTATAGGTTAGGTAAATGCCCCCAGTATAGGTTAGATGGGTAGGTACCCCTCAGTATAGGTCAGATAGGTAGGTAACCCTCTGTATAGGTTAGGTAAATGCACACAGTATAGATTAGATAGGTAGGTATCCCTCAGTATAGGTTGGATAGGTAGGTACCCCTTAGTATAGGTTAGATAGGTAGGTACCCCTCAGTATAGGTTAGGTAGATGCCCCAAGTATAGGTTAGTTAGGTAGGTACCCCTCAGTATAGGTTAGGTAAATGCCCCCAGTATAGGTTAGATAGGTAGGTACTCCTCAGTATAGGTTAGGTAAATGCCCTCAGTATAGGTTATATAGGTAGGTACCCCTCAGTATAGGTTAGATAGGTAGGTACCCCTCTGTATAGGTTAGGTAAATGTACCCAGTATAGATTAGATAGGTAGGTGCCCCTCAGTATAGGCTAGGTAAATGCCCCCAGTATAGGTTAGATAAGGTAGGTACCCCTCAGTATAGGTTAGGTAAATGCCCCCATTATAGGTTAGATAGGTAGGTACCCCTCAGTATAGGTTAGATAGGTAGGTGCCCCTCGGTATAGGTTAGGTAAATGCCCCCAGTATAGGTTAGATAGGTAGGCTTCTCCAGCATAGGGCGTAGGGGGCAGGCAGAGAGAAATTTCAACTCACCTACCGCCGATCCCCGCACCTCACTCAGCCTCTATCTTCTTCCTGTCCCGGTGTCTGTCGCATCGGTAAGAGCTCCCCCTGTGATGACATGCGGTTACGTCAGCACAGGGGGCGCTGACGTCGGGACAGGATAAAGCTAGAGGCTGCGTGCGGTGCGGGGATCAAGGAAGGTTTGGCGAGTTGAACCTTCTCTCTGCCCACTCCCCCGGCCCCTGCCGCTGCGCCCACCCTCCTGCCGCACCACTTGGGAGTCAGCTGCCAGCAGCAGAGCGGGGCCCCAAGCGGGGGCGTGGCTCGCCTGTATGCTGGCGGCACCCCTGCATGCACCCACCAAAGGAATCCGTCAAAGCTCAGGACCACAGTAGAGCAGAGCCACTCATGGGCAAGCATCTCTGTGCTACTGCGGGCCGTGCTCATGGGGCTGCAGCGTGATTGCACTCATGCTAAGAGGAACGTGGTCATGGTGTGCAGGAGAGCCCTAGGCAGTGGAGGAGTGCCAGAGGATAGCGAGGGAGGCCGGGGTGGGGATGTGCAGGAGAGCCCCAGGCAGTGGAGGAGTGCTAGTGGATGGCATGGGAGGTCATGGTGGGGATGTGCAGGAGAGCCCCAGGCAGTGGAGGAGGAGCAGAGGATGGCGTGGGAGGATGTGCAGAAAACCCCAGGCAGTGGAGGAGGACCAGAGGATGGCATAGGAGGCCGTGGTCATGATGTGCATGAGAGCCCCAGGCAGTGGTGGAGGACTGGAGGATGATGTGGGAGGCCGTGGTCGGGATGTACATGAGAGCCCCAGGCAGTGGAGGAGGATGTGCAGGATGGTATGGGAGGCCGTGGCCGGGATATGCAGGAGAGCCCCAGGCAGTGGTCGGGATGTGGAGGAGAGCCCCAGGCAGTGGTGGAGGACCGGAGGATGGTGTGGGAGACCGTGGTTGGGATGTGCAGGAGAGCCCCAGGCAGTGGTCGGGATGTGGAGGAGAGCCCCAGGCAGTGGGGGAGGACCGGAGGATGCCGTGGGAGACCGTGGTTGGGATGTGCAGGAGAGCCCCAGGCAGTGGTCGGGATGTGGAGGAGCGCCCCAGGCAGTGGTGGAGGACCGAAGGATGGTGTGGGAGGCCTCTCGTGGATCCAGAGGATTTCCTCTCCTTAGACAAGAATTAGATTTGTCACCTGAGGTTCAGCTTGGGTTCTCTTTAAATTCTTTCATGGAATAAACAAAACATGAAGGCAATAAAGAGGCAATAAAGACATGATGAAAATGATGCCGACATCCAGGACTTTCTCAGAGGCATTGCTGCAGGAAGATCTTATTGTTAGAGGACCAGGAAGATGAAAGTCCATTTGTGTACCCAAATTACACATGCTGGGAGTGGCACATCCTTGCCACTTTTTATCTGGGTGGCTATCTAAAAAAGAAAATAATAATAATCAAAAAGTTATTCCATATGCACAAATTTTATAGATAAATAGAAAGATAATACACTTCCAGGTCTATATCATGCTTTAAAAATGACTGAAAAACAAGCTCAGAAGAATGCTATAAGTTGGCCATTTTGTGAAAGGGAATGTTTCTGAACTGCTTCCAACCCCTCCTCTCATCCCTCCCCCCCCCCCCCCCCCCCCCCACGCGAATCCCCCGTGAGGCGTAAGCTATAGGATTGCAAAGGGAGAAACAGAGGTGTGTGCATCTAACCAGTTTCACCTGACTTATATACTGGCTGCCTCAAGTCTATTGACTCATTCAAATTTGAATATTAACTGACTCTCGTCTAATTAAAATGGCAAAGCGTTTCAGACTGCAATCGCCTACTAGATTATGCAGGATCTAAGGCTAACTCCCTGACATTCCTGCAGGAGTTGGCCCACGCAAATACTTGCATCTCAACAGGGGCGCCTCGTGTAGGCCTCCTTGTACCCCCAGGAAATGAAGGGCAGCGTAAACGCCCCCACAAAGCATCCACTGCCCGGGAGCGCCGCAACTGCCCCCCACAGGGGGGGGGGGGAGAACGCATGAACGGTATACTCCCCAAATGCGGCCTACGCCCGGAGAGAACCATCCATGCTGCCCCCCAAAGGATGGATGCCCTAATCTTGCGAATTTTGCTTACCTGTGGTGCATATGCGCATCCTGGGAGCAAACACACCAAAAGGGGCGAGGGGGGGAGCACAGACACCCCCCCGGTGCAACACCACTGCCGGGGGACCCATCCGCACCCACACACACACACACAACACCCCCATGGCGCTCCTGGATAGTGCTTATGTGGCATGAACTAATTCCCGCAGGGCGACCACTTTGCGGTATTCGTTTTTTGACCCTGCATAGTTTGTCGTGCGAAAGCAAATGCATATTTGCATGAGCATTGCCTCATGAATAGCCAATTGAGCCAGATTTGCAGAGCCAGACTTGCTAGGGTTAAAACTTGGTGTTAGAGCACGCATAAATTTTCCTCAGGTAAGCATTTTTTGTGGTTGTATCCTTTGGAGGCAGGTGAAAGATGGCTTGCTCTGGTGGTGTGAGCCCTGGAGTGAGTTGTTTGCACCTGTCCTCCCCCCCCCCCTCTGGAGTGTTGTATGTGAGCCAGCCCTGAGCTCTAAAGCTCGGGGTGACCCATGCTTCTCTCCTTTCTCATGTGGTGCCCCCAAATTAATGCGCATGTAACAGAACGCAATGGACGTTAAGGTACGTGCCTGTTTTTAATTTTGGGAGGTTGGAGCGGACGGCTCTCCCCAGCGCTAGCCACGCTTCGGGGGGTTGCCTGCGCCACCCAGCCTCCCCCTCCAGGGTGCTGCTGTGGTTCCCAGACGGTGAGAGTGCCTGGGACCCCGCAGTCCCCCGGTTGTATGGGGGCATTGGGAAGCCTCCCCGTGGCGCTCCTGGATAGTGCTTATGTGGCATGAACTAATTCCCACAGGGCGACCGCTTTGCGGTATTCGTTTTTTGACCCTGCATAGTTTGGCGTGGGAAAGCAAATGCATATTTGCATGAGCATTGCCTCATGAATAGCCAATTGAGCCAGATTTGCAGAGCCAGACTTGCTAGGGTTAAAACTTGGTGTTAGAGCACGCATACATTTTCCTCAGGTAAGCATTTTTTGTAAGCTATAGGATTCCATGCCACTGCTCATGAACTCTACTAAATGGGTGATGTCTGGCATGAATCTGACTTAGGGCCCTGACACACCGAATAGAGCTTTGCTGATCATTCATCCCTTGAATTACATTAAAATCGCTGTAATACCATAGCAAAGTTCTCACAATACTGATTTTTTTAAAAATCAATTGCGGCGATTTTACCACAATTTTATTATTTTATCGTAATTGTAATGTAAGTCAATGAAGGGTTTTTTTTGAAAAAAAAACCTTATTTGGTGTGTCAGGGCCCTCAAAGGGAACCCGAGTTGAGATCGATATGCAGGCTACAAAATGTATTTCCCTTATATACTCGCCTAAGCCTAATTTTTCAGCACAAAAAAATGTGCTGAAAAGTTAGCTCCTTGGCTTATATCAACAACAACAACAAATAACATTTGTAAAGCGCTTTTCTCCCGTGGGACTCAAAGCGCATATATATATGTGAGTCAGTGGAGTAGAACGGATGGTGGAGCAGGTTTCGTTACTGGCAGAGGAGTGTAAGGATCGTGCACTAGTGATCCTGCTCTTGCCAGCTGGCTCCCTGCTGTGTCCGTGCCCCCATCCCCTGCAGCATGGTGTGCAGAGTGCGCTGCTCAAGACTACCTGTGTCCCCTGACTTGTGGAGTGGAGCGTGCAAGCAGCGTGTCAGCGGTGCAGTGATCGGGGATTCTTCCTGTGTGGCAATCGCTGTGTCTAATATCTATGACGTCATCTAGTGGCTTTTTGAGACACAGCTGTATCATCCTTGGAACACATCTGGCTATGGGGAGGGTGTCTGAGTTGTACTGGGGACACATCTGGATACTGTGTACGGGGATATATTGGGGAGGGGGCTTATACACGAGTCAATCACTTTTTCCTGGTTTCTGAGGTAAAAGTGGGTACCTCGGGTTATACGCGGGTCAGTTTATATTTGTGAGTATATACGGTAATTTTGAACAATGCACATTGTTTAGCTGTCCTGCTGATCCTCTGCCTCTAATACTTTAGCCATAGCCCCTGAACAAGCATGCAGCAGATCAGGTGTTTCTGACTGAAGTCTGGTGGTATTAGCCACATGCTTGTTTCAGGGTTGTGGCTCAGACACTACTGATGCCAGAAGATCAGTAGGGCTGCCAGGCAACTGGTATTGTTTAAAAGGAAATAAATCTGGCAGCCTCCATATCACTTTTACCTCTGGTTCATTTTTAAACTGAACATAAATAGCAACACTATGTAGCAGTAATTAAATGTAAATGGAGTTTCACTACAAGAATGTTTTTTTAGAGGTGTAATGATCCTTACTTGGAAATCCAGTCACCACCAGAAGGGCACAGCGAGTTTCCTCATCACGACATTTAATAACTAAATCAATCTTGTCGGTTTTGCATGGAAGAAAAGTGACACCAAAAAAAGTGCCACACATCGGGCAAACTAATCCGTTGTAGTTAGAGTCATTCACCTCCATCAGGATTGGCTCTGTGAACAAAAACACAAATATTTCACTGCTGTCTTCCATATTCCCTCACTATGGAACTACCCACCTCCCCCATTAGGGTTTCCTCAACATCTTCAAGACTTTCTTTTCACTCTGGCCTACCCCCTCCTCCTCACAAGTGCTCTAAACCTGCAGCTGAACTCTGGTCCCCACCCTTTTCTATCCCGACCTCTCCCTCATTGTAAGCCTTTGGGCAGGGTCCTCCTCCTTGTGTCTCCTACCTGTTCATGCACCTCTATCACCGTACACCCAACTTATGGATCTGAGTGAACTTGACTGGCCTAATCTCCATGCTCCCATCCAGTGACTGACTAAGCATTAGATGATGATGTAGCGAACATCAAATTTTCAGTTAGCGTACATCGAATGTGAATTTTCGTAAAAGTTTGCGAACAGACTGTTCGCAGCGGGCTCCATAGACTTTAATGGCAGGTAAATGACCGCCGACTTTAGCAGTTAATAGCAAAGCCCCCTTACGTGCTAGAAACACCAAATTTGCAGGGTACGTGGAGGGGGACAGTGACTACAAGAGGAAAAACATTTTTCAAAGAGACCTTATAGTTTTTGAGAAAATCGATTTTAAAGTTCTCCTTCTGACCTTGGGAAAATTAAAAGCCCGCCGACTTTAGCAGTTAATAGCAAAGCCCCCTTAGGTGCTAGAAACACCACATTTGCAGGGAATGTTAAGAAGAACAGTGTGAACAAGAGGCAAAAACATTTTCAAAAAGACCTTATAGTTTTTGAGAAAATCAATGTTAAAATTTCAAAAGAAAAATGTATACTGTTAAATGCGGTAAATGACAGTTGTTAATGAAGCAAAACCCGCCGACTTATAATAGCAAAGCCCCCTTACATGGTAGAAACACCAAATTTGCAGGATATGTTAAAAAGATAGTGGGAAAAATATTATTTTACTATTTTTAAAAATGTTTTATTTTTTTATGTGCAGAGTGTGGGAATTTAAAAAAAAAATGACGTTGGGTCCCCCCTACCAAGCATATTTATCCCCTTGTCCCCATGCAGGCTGGGATAGCCAGAATGCGGAGCCTAGGCCGACTGGGGCTTCACACCCTGAGCTATACCAGCCCACTTGGTCCATGGTATGGGGGGCTCCGGGGGAGAGGGGCGGCCAAGCCTTCCCCTTTCCCCCCAGAGCCCTTGTCCAATATATGGACAAGGGGCTCTTCCCCACCTCCGGTGCCCAAGGAGGAGGTGGGGGTGAAGACTCATTGGGGGGGTTCATTATGGTATCTGGGAGTCCCCTTTAAGAAGGGAACCCCAGATGCCCGCCCCCCTCCCAGAAGAAATGAGTATACCCTTACCCATTTCCACAAAGGGTTAAATGAAATAAGAATGCAACAAGAAAAGTCCTTTAATATTCTTAATTAACCAGAAATACTTACCTGTACCTTTAAGAAGAAAATGGTCCCACGCCAGTATCCTCGGTATTGTCCAACACCAATATCCTCTGTAATGTCCCACGCCAGTATTCTCTATCTTGCGATCTTCAGAAATACATACTGTACCTTTAAGAAAATGTTCCCACGCCAATATCCTCTAATGTTGCGATCTTCTTTATAACTTGATTGAAGCTCTCCGCCACACGGATGCCACACACCGCTGTGTTTCCAGCACCTAAGGGGGCTTTGCTATATTAACTGCTAAAGTTGGTGGGCGTTTAACTTTCCCACGGTCAGAAGGAGAACTTTAAAATCAATTTTCTCAAAAACTATAAAGTCTTTTTGAAATATTTTGTTCCCTCTTGTAGTCACTGTTCCCGGCCTCCACATACCATGACATTTTGGTGTTTCTAGCATGTAAGGGGGATTACGGTTATTAGCCGTTAAAGGTGGGGCTTTCGACTTCCATTAAAGTCTATGGTAAAAATGCAAATGCAACTTTTTTTTAAAAAAAAATGTGCGTTCTAGGCGAACGGCGAACAGCCAAAGTTTGCAGAACACTGCTTGCTGGCGAACTGTTCGGGCCATTTCTACTAAGTATTACCTTATACTCATACTGTGCTGCATGATCTGGTTTTTCTTGTATTCCTGCAGGGGCGTAACTAGCAATCATTGGGCCCCCCTGCAATATTTTTGGATGGGGCCCCCCACCCCCCGCACTATATATTCAATATGGACCCCCATATTAGTATATCAGGAAGTGATTAACATAAGGGCATAGAGGTCAGGGTTAAGTGTAAGGGGAGAGAGAGTGTGAGAGTTAGTGAGTAAGAGAGAGAGTGTGAGTGAGAGAAAGAAAGTGAAAGAGAGTGATTAAGTGAGAGAGAGTGAGTGAGAGAGAATGAGTAAGAGAGAGTGTGAGTGAGTGAGAGAGAGAGAGAGAGAGAGAGAGAGAGAACGAGAGTGAAAGAGTGAGTGAGTGTGAGTAAGTGAGAGTGTGTGTGTGTGAGTGAGAGTGAGTGAGTGAGAGTAAAAGTGTGAGTAAGTGAGTGTGTGAGAGAGAGTAAGTGAGAGAGAGTGAGAATGAGTGAGTGAGTGTGAAAGAGTGAGTGAGTGTGTGAGTGAGAGAGCGTGAGTAAGTGAGAGAGTGGGTGAGTGAGAATAAGTAAGTGAGAGAGAGTGAGTGAGAATGAGTAAGTGAGAAGGAGTGAGTAAGTGAGAATGAGTGAGTGAGAGTTAATGAGAGAGAGTGAGTAAGTAAAAGTGAGTAAGTGAGCGAAAATAAGTAAGTGAGAGGGAGTGAGTAGGTGAGAGTGAGTGAGTGAGTGTTAGTAAGTGAGAGTGAGAGATAGTGAGTAAGTAAAAGTGAGTGTGTGAGTAAGTGAGAGAAAGAGTGAATGAGAGAGTGAGAGTATTAGTGAGTGTGTTTTTCACTGCTACTACATTACAATGTCAGTAAAATGCAGGGCACAGCAGGGATGAAGCATACCTTTGCACATGATCCCATCCCTCTGCTGAGCCTGCATGGACTGTGTTCTCTCCTTCCCTGTGTCACCCGATACCACAGTGCAGGAGAGATAGGCATCTTCCCAGCTCTGTCACTGAACGGAACGCTGCTCTGACGACCTGGCCCGGCACGCACACAGCCAGCATCAGAGGGCAGATGAATAGATTTCAGCGGAAGCCACCATCTCCACTGCAAGCTACTGGCAGGATCTAACTTCCTTTGAGGGAAGGGAAGTAGCGAGTGGCTCTGATGCTGACCGGGGACTGCTGGGATATGTGTTTCTGACAGGGACAGTGTTCCAGCTATGTTTCAGGCTACCTCTTTACTGCCCCTGTGTGCCGTCTGTACTCTTTGTACGCTGCCTGCTCTTCTCTGCAAAGAATCCGCTCATGCAGGCAGCCAGCGTGTGCGGGCCCCTGTAAGTCTCCGGGCCCACCTGCAGTTGAGGGGCCTGCAGGGGCTATTGTTACGCCCCTGTATTCCTGTATTATTGTATTGCTGTATGTCACCCTTAAATATTGTATGTATCCCTATTTATTGTCCAGCACTGCATAATATGTTGGCGCTTTATAAATACTATAAATAAATAAATAATAAATAAGGGGAAATGTAGTCCAGAGTGAGTTTGCCGTGAGTCACCTGCTGCTACTGTCCCCCCGCCCTCTCTATGGCACACAAGGTAAGTTTTTGCCTTAGTAACGACCAGGTTGATAAGGCCCAGTGAGCATGATCTGTACAATACTCTCCTGCTGGAGGAAATAGGAGTTAGATTGTCATTGGCATCCCACGGGTCCCTGTCCTCCAGCACGCCTGTGAGCACCACCACCTAGCCCTGAGGATAGGTGAAAGCATGGAAGGATCTCACGGCCGTTCCCCCACCGCTCACAGCTAGCAGGCGCTGCCAACGGACTCAGGTCGCCACACATCGGGGGTAACAGCTGCTCCATTCCATGCTCCCAGCCTCTCACTGCACATGGCACACTCCATGGCAGGCCACATCCACCAAGGCCGGAGGATCCTTTTGTTTACCTGGATCCCCATGGGCCCTGGAGCTTGGTCCTTTCTCTGTACGCTTCAGCGGCCAGAAGCACGGGGTCCTATCTGCCTACATCCACCAGAGATCCCTGCACATCAACAGGACTGAGGGCCGGATCCAGGGGTGTTTTTTTAATCTGCAGCCCCAGGGACTCTGCCTCTGTCTCTCTCTTCTTGCCTTGGTCTTCTCTTCATCTCTCTTAGCTATCCTTTCTCTCTCTCTTCCACTATCCACACTTTCCAGGACACACTGCGGGGCATCTGGAGCTGCTGTGTGTGGAGCGAGCGAGCGCCGTCGATAGTCGGCAGGCTGCTCCCCTCACATAGCACTCCAGGTTTCCCCACGCGTCCTTCACTACAGTTATAGGTGACATGTGTATATATAGGTATATGCTTATTTGTACTACTGTACCTGATTGTATGTGTTGAATTGCTGCATGTGTTTGTACCATCTCCGACCCTGTATGAGCCAAAAATAATTCCGGGTACAACCCCCGTTGTACTTGGCGAAATAAATTTGATTCTGATTCTGATTGGCATGTCTAGTAAGTGTGTATGAATTCTTAAATAATCTATAAATTAATATTGTAAAAAATAAGCAAACTCCATCTCCACTCCTCTTGTTGACTGCTCTCTTTCCAGTTTTTCTCCACTCTCCGAACATTCACTCTCTTCTCTTATCTCCAAATCCCATCTAACCACCTGTTCTTTGCGTCTGTAACGAATGTGGAATTATCTCCGTGGTCAGCGCACAACATGTGTGCTGACACTGCGGAAACCCTCCACAAACGTTTAGATAAGGGAAGCCAGCTTTGGTGCAATGCGCCTGTAGAGAGGAATTCCAAACAGCAGATGGAGCTGTGGAGTACAGAGGAACTTGGTCTCTGTAGAACCGCAGATGCCAGATGGAGATTGTACGGAGTGAAGCAATACAGGGCAAGATAGCCACTCGAGAGATAGTGAGCACAGAGACAGAATTTATGTATGTCCACCAATCTAGTCGCCACCTAGCGACGGTTGACATACAACAGTAAAGACTAAAGTGAGAAAGCAATCGCAAGAATGGCGATTGCTAGCAGAGACACAAGATGGAGTAAAGACAGAACATAGAATGAATAAAGACAGAACCAATTAGCAAACTGCAATCCAACACGAAGG
This sequence comes from Hyperolius riggenbachi, assembly GCF_040937935.1. Taxonomy (NCBI): domain Eukaryota; kingdom Metazoa; phylum Chordata; class Amphibia; order Anura; family Hyperoliidae; genus Hyperolius; species Hyperolius riggenbachi. The sequence continues at coordinate 10,536,720 of NC_090648.1, forward strand.
AACAGACAGGACTAGCTAAACGCGGTCACCACACGTTAAGCGCAATAGCGACAAAGCGCGTTCAAGCCGCGGTCACCGCACGTTAAGAGCAACAGTGACAAAACGTACCAACCCTGACTAACAAGTGAAACACGGAAAATGAAAATATACAGAGAACGCGAACGCTTGCTAATCGGTTGCCTCACCCAGACAACAGCAAGCGTTCATTCCAGACAAGACAGACAGAAGGAGTAACCAGTAGCAACCACAGCTAAAGTTAAACTCCAAGGTTCAGACAAGAGCGATCCACCACCTCTCACGCTACGGCTAATGCGATTTAGGAACAGGACAGAACGTTTCACTGTCAGCCAATGCTGGCGACAGTACCATCGCACGAACCAGACAAGACAGACAGAAGGAGTAACCAGTAGCAACCGCAGCTCTGGCTTACACTCCAAGACAGAGTACAGAAGGATCCACCGCCTCTACCGCTAGGGCGGATGCGATCCAACCAGACAGACAGAACTAGGCAATACAGATAATAAAAAACCTGACTGCGCTAGAAGGAATGCTATGCACTCCCAAGGATAACTACTCTAAGACAATATTAGCAAAAAATAGCAGAGGGCTGAAACTCAAGGTAAGTCCAGCAGAACCAAACCTTTATGACCAGCAGGGAATTCTGGGAGGAAATGGCATTTATACTGCAAGCCTTTAAGAGAGGCAGAGCTATCAATAACCAGATAAGTGAATACAAATCCCTCACCAGAACAGCAAGTCTGAAACTTGCAGAGTGAAAACAGATCTCCTTTCCAGGGACCTGCAGCACACAGACCTGAAAAATGGTCAAAAAGCTGCCTGCCTGTGCAGACAGCAGAGAAGATCATTACAGTACCCCCCCCCCCCCCCCTCATCTAGGGACGGCTTCCAGACGTCCTTCAAAACTGACATTTCCAACAAAACAGTCTGGCTGAACACTCATGAAGGTCGGGACAGCCCAACAAGGACCAATTCCAGAATCAATCCTCCCAAAACCGAACTCATCGGAGGCAGGACCCACTGAAACATGCCCATCAGTACTACAAGTCTCAGCGTGACACCCATCAGAACTGTGAGTACCAGAGAAGGACCCATCGAAACTCTCCGAGCAATACCCACCACCTACCAGGGACCGTCCAAAAATACCAAACCTCCCACAATACCCATTAGAAGTGTCCCTATCAACACAGAAGCCACTGTTGATCCAATCCAGGGTACCAAGATAAGTTTCTCCCAAAATCTCCCAGAACACTTTGAAGCTCCGTAGAGATCCCAAGAGGCCAGAATGCTCTTTACGTTCACATGGAGAACTATCAAGAACCCCTATGGAACCTATGACAATTCCGGATTCAGGGTAAACAGGATAACCATCAAGATCAGGGCTTTCAGGAACCATTTCTGGGCATGCAGGCAGGCAGGCAATATCAGAACATGTCTCCACCGAGGAAGCATCTGAGCATGCTGGCAAACAAGACACTTTGGGCATTCTGGCTCACAGAGCGCATCTGGGTACACTAGTACAAGAGAAACTTCTGGACATGTCAAAGAACTGCAAACCTCAGAGCCAGTCACGACAAGACCAAAACCAGGACCGGGCAGAGAAACATCACAAGTAGTGGTCACAAGTACTGGTCTTTCAAAAGAAGACTTGGACTCAGACTTAGAAGTCTCTGTGACTGTAATTGTATCTAACAAAAACTCATCATTGACTACGCATGACTGAAGCTCCACAAGAGCTGCAAAAGTAGTCAACATAACAGCAATGCCTACTGAAGTGGGCAATACCTCAGAAGGACCTGGGGGGCAGGAGGCATCTCCCAAAAGTTCTGCATCCTTCGGGAGGAACCCAGAGACCTCCAGAACATCAAACAAAACCTCAGGAGCATCATTTCCCAAGTTTTCTGACAAACTAATCAAGGATTCTGAACTATCCATGTTACAGGGCAAAACATCAAATACATTCTGAGGACAGGGCAGATGTCCCAGGGATGGTTCTACAATACGCTGGGACTGAATTTCATTCTCATGAACAGGATGCACAGGAATATCTACTGGAACAAACACTGACTCCCTGACTCTAGTTTCACTGCACACAGAATCCTGCATAGCAGTCAAACTAGACTGCAATTCCAAAATGGCAGAAAAAGAGGTGAGAATAGTTGCAATACCTAGACGAACCTCTGGGCTCACTGCAGGAGATTTTAGGCAAGGCAACATTGACTCATCCAGAGTACAGAGTGGAAAGTCAGTGATTTCTTCAGAGCAAGAAAGGGACTCACAAATGTCAGTGCGAGTGGACATCATAGTTTCATTCATGGTACAGGGTAGGCTCACGAAATATTCCCTGGACAAAGTAAAGATCCTTCAGTATCAGATTCACACAACCAAAGCGCTGTCTCACCCTGAGACTCGGCTAACAATATCGAATCAGGGGAGTCAGAATGCAAAATTTGCGAATCCAAGATCGCTTTCGGTTGTGAAACTGAAGCTTCTAAAGCGCAAGCCTCCGAAATCTGTGAACCAAATTGTAAAAAGTCCAGGACAGAAATATTGGATTTTCATCTGGCAATATGCTTTCACAGGTGTGAACAGAGTGAGGCATAGATTTATTTGCAGAAGAAGTTGTGACAACAACATGAGGAACTGTATTAGTCACATTAACATTACTCTTGAGGTTGCATAGTTTAGGAATTTTCCCCATAGCAGGATCATAGATGGAGGACCTTAAAGAATTACTGGGAGAAAAAGATCTGTTTTAATTGACAAGGGACCCCACATATCTTTGATAAAACTGACACATTCATGTTGATCATAATTTGCAGGAACACCTGAGAAAAAGGCATCAGGTCGCACAGAGTTTAAACTCACTTGCTTTACCCCAGAAAGGCAGAAACAGTCATCCGACAATGTTGTCTCTTTATTGGAGTCAATTGGTTGGTGTGTGTGCAATTCATACAAAATCATCTGCCACACACAAATCACCGGATCCACAAAACACTCGTCACACTCACCAGATTCAATCAAAGTTTACACAGAATTAATACAAGCATTAAGAATCTCTTCGCTTCCTGCGATGTAAAAATCGCAAAACGCCTTCCAATCAATATCAAACTCCTCAATCAAAGCCCCAATCTCCCATGGAGCAAATGGAAGCTCAAACAACCCTGTATAAAGGTAACACTCATACGGGTTGGGATCAGGGACATGCATAGATTTTCTTACTCCTTTAATATACTGAATAATTCTGCCAATCATAGGATCCACATATGCTTTTGCTTCGGGTAATAAAACCTGAGACTGAGAACTTTCTCTGGATTTATCACATTCATGTGTGTTCCAAATTTCAGACTTTACAGAATTTTTTTTTATTTGTAGTTGCTATGGGCAATGGATCTTTAAGCTGGGAAGCCTTCCTAGACTTTCTCCTTTTAGTCTTAGTCCACTTAGTCTTTAAGTGGTTGCTGTCTAGATGCAAGGGAGCTGTTACTGCATTCATTATCAAACTGAATGGTTTTGCATGGAATGGATAGAACAGCTGCTTGATTTGCAGGTACACACCCATCAAGAATAGATGTAAGGAAGGCAGTTTAAACCAGTGAGAAAAAATTAATGTAAGAAACTGATAAGGCTTATCATTCCAAGAATTTCTTTTCAAAATCTCATAAGCCCACTGAAACAGATCTCCTTGCAATAGAACATAAGCTATTTGGAGAGCCCACATGGATGAATCAGTGATTTGAAATGCAGGGTTAAGAAAAAGTCTTACACATTCAGAAAGAAAGTCATCTTTGGTTTCAGAATCTAGTTTTTTAAACCTCTTAAAGGTACAAGAACCATACTCGACAAAATCGTACAAATCGGAAATTCCCTCTATACTGGAAATTTCGGTTGGGCTGGTCATACTGTAACGAATGTGGAATTATCTCCGTGGTCAGCACACAACATGTGCGCTGACACTGCGGAAACCCTCCACAAGCGTTTGGATAAGGGAAGCCAGCTTTGGTGCAAATGCACCTGTAGAGAGGAATTCCAACCAGCAGATGGAGCTGTGGAGTACAGAGGAACTCGGTCTCTTTACAACCACAGATGCCAGGTGGAGATTGTACGAAGTGAAGCAATACAGGGCAAGATAGCCACTCGAGAGATAGTGAGCACAGAGACAGAATTTATGTATGTCCACCAATCTAGTCGCCACCCAGCGATGGTTGACATACAACAGTGAAGACTAAAGTGAGAAAGCAATCGCAAGAATGGCGATTGCTAGCAGAGACACAAGACGGAGTAAAGACAGAACATAGAATGAATAAAGACAGAACCAATTAGCAAACTGCAATCCAACACGAAGGAACAGACAGGACTAGCTAAACGTGGTCACCACACGTTAATTGCAATAGCGACAAATCGCGTTCAAATCACGGTCACCGCACGTTAAGCGCAACAGTGACAAAACATACCAACCCTGACTAACAAATGAAACACGGAAAATAAAAATATACAGAGAACGCGAACGCTTGCTAATCGGTTGCCTCACCCAGACAACAGCAAGCGTTCGTTCCAGACAAGGCAGACAGAAGGAGTAACCAGTAGCAACCACAGCTAAAGTTAAACTCCAAGGTTCAGACAAGAGAGATCCACCGCCTCTTTAACGCTAGGGCGAATGCGATCTAGGAACAGGACAGAACGATTCACTGTCAGCCACCGCTGGCGACAGTACCATCGCACGGACCAGACAAGACAGACAGAAGGAGTAACCAGTAGCAACCGCAGCTCTGGCTTACACTCCAAGACAGAGTACAGAAGGATCCACCACCTCTACCGCTAGGGCGGATGCGATCCAAACAGACAGGCAGAACTAGGCAATACAGATAATAAACAACCTGACAGCGCTAGAAGGAATGCTAGTGCACTCCCAAGAATAACTACTCTAAGACAATATTAGCAAACAATAGCAGAGGGCTGAAACTCAAGGTAAGTCCAGCAGAACCAAACCTTTATGACCAGCAGGGAATTCTGGGAGGAAATGGCATTTATACTGCAAGCCTTCAAGAGAGGCAGAGCTATCAATAACCAGATAAGTGAATGCAAATCCCTCACCAGAACAGCAAGTCTGAAACTTGCAGAGTGAAAACAGGTCTCCTTTCCAGGGACCTGCAGCATGCAGACCTGAAAAATGGTCAAAAAGCTGCCTGCCTGTGCAGACAGCAGAGCAGATCATTACAGGATCCTATCCCATCACATCTCATTCCACAGCTATCCACATCCCTCATCCCTGCCCTAACATCTCTGTTTAACCTATCCCTCTCCACTGGAATGTTTCCATCCTCACTCAAGAAGGCTGTTGTAACACCACTACTTAAAAAAACATCTCTAGACCCCACCAAACTTGCTAACTACCGCCCAGTGTCACTTCTCCCATTTACATCTAAATTACTTGAACGCCACATTCATGCTGAACTAAGTCAGTATTTATCTGCAAATTCCTTGCTTGATCAGTTCCAGTCTGGCTTCCGGCCAAACCACTCCACAGAAACAGCCCTTACCAAAGTAGCTAATGATCTCCTCACTTTTCTTTGTACGGTAAAAGCTGGTAGGCTAGCAGTTCCGACAAGTCAGCTGTCAGACGCCGGGCAAGGGGGTGACTGGCAGACATTGGCTTCTTCCTCCCTTCCAAAACTTCATTCACACAAAGCTGACTGCTGTGGGCAGATGAGCAAGAACTGCTCAAGGTGAAACATGATGGAGTGCAGGGTGCTTGAGAGGGGGCAGGGACAGCAGAGGTTGACGTGGCTGAAGATTCTGCTTGACCAGGAGGAGGAGGGTGGCTTTGTATTTGTGTGCTGCTTTTATTCACATGTGCATACCATTGTTGTCTGTGTTTTTCAATCTCAAAACAGTTGTCCCTAGGTGAGTGTTGGACTTCCCACTAGAGATGGGCCGAACCGCCGATTTAAGGTTCGCGAACCCTGTTCGCGAACTGCCGCGGAAGGTTCGGTTCGCAGGAACTTCCGCGAACCGCAATAGACTTCAATGGGGAGGCGAACTTTGAAAACTAGAAACATTTCTGCTGGCCAGAAAAGTGATGGAAAAGATGTTTCAAGGTGTCTAACACCTGAGATCTTTCAGCGACTACAAGAGGGGAATTTTTTTTTCAAAAATACCTTATAGTTTTTGAGAAAATCAATTTTAAAGTAACTCCTTCTGACCGTGGGAAAATTAAGCGCCCGCCGACTTTAGCAGTTAATAGCAAAGCCGCTTTAAAGGCTAGAAACACCAAACTTGCAGAAAATGTTAAGGAGAACAGTGGGAATAAGAGGAAAACTTTTTTTTTCAAAAAGACCTTATAGTTTTTGAGAAAATCAATTTTAAAGTTTTAATGTAAATTCTCCTTCTGACCGTGGGAAAGTATACCCCCGCTGACTTTAATGGTTAATTGCAAAGCCCCTTTAAAAGCTAGCAACACCAAAATTACTGGGAATGTTAAGAAGAACAGTGGGAACAAGAGGAATTTTTTTTTTCAAAAAGACCTTATAGTTTTTGAGAAAATCGATTTTAAAGTAAAAAAAAAAAAAAAAGAGTCGATTCATAAAAAAAGAACCGATTCATTAAAAAGATCCGGCTCATTCAGGAGCCGTTAGTATAGCAGAGAATGCGTCCTCGGAAGGACGTGAAGCTGCTGGCTCCCGCTGCTGTCTCTCCCCACCTGCCTGCACCTGTCAACCCCCACCTAGGCTGTTGGCAGGTGCAGGCAGGCAGGTGGGGAGAGACAGCGGGAGCTAGCAGCTATGCGTCCAAAAGGACTTTTGGACGCATTCTCTGCTATGTGGGTGGGGGGCATCGGAGATCTTCAATCAACTTAATAGAAGATCGCAACATAAGAGGAAACAGTTCGTTGGATCATTTACCGAGGATATTGTCGTGGGAATTTTTTTTTAAAGGTACAGGTAAGTATTTCTCCTGGGAGGGGGTGGGCATCTGGGGTCCCCTTCTTAAAGGGGACTCCCAGATGCCACCATGAACCCCCCCCAGGAAGTTGTCACCCCCACCTCCTCCTGGGGCACCGGAGGTGGGGAAGAGCCCCTTGTCCATGGATTGGACAAGGCTCCGGAGGGGGGGGGGGAGGGGAAGGCTTGTCTGCCCCTCCCCCCCCCCCCCCGGAGCCATACCATGGACCATGCGGGCTGGTATAGCTCAGGGTGTGAAGCCCCAGTCGGCCGGGGCTCCGCATTCTGGCTATCCAAGCCTGCATGGGGGACAAGGGGTTACAGAGGCTCAGGAGGGGGGAATCCACGTCATTTTGTTTTTCATTTATTTCCCACACTCAGCACATAAAAATAATAAATATATATATATATATATATATATATATATATATATATATATTTTTTTTAAAGGACTTAACGAGGCCACAAGTATGAAAAAAGTTAAATACCATTTCATAATCCAGATCCATGGAGGACGCCATCTGCGCCCCCCCATTCATTCCACCATGGCACCCGCAGTAATACCGGCCCCGGTCGGGTCCCGACCCCTCCAAACGGGTCGGGTTCTCATTCCTCCCTCAATATGGCCGCCACAGATTGCCGCGGCTGTGCAGTCCGCATAGATGCGATTGCGGCTGTGCAGCTCTAGGTCCTCCTCCCAATGCGTCCGATGTATGCACACATATTGATGACGCGGCAGGAGGAGGCCCTAGAGCTGCGCAGGTGCAATCGCGTCTGTGCGGACTGCGCAGCCGCGGCAATCTGTGGCGACCATATTGAGTGGGGAATGAGAACCCGACCTGTTCGGAGGGATCGCGAGTCGGGACCCGACCGGGGGCGGTATTACTGCGGGAGCCATGGGGGAATGAACGGGAGGGCGTGGATGGCGTCCTCCATGGATCTGGATTATGAAAAGGTATTTAACTTTTTTAACATTTGTGGCCTCGGAAGTCCTTTAAATATTGTTTCCTGCTATCTTTTTAACATATCCTGCAAATTTGGTGTTGCTAGGATGTAAGGGGCCTTTGCTATTAACTGCTTAAGTCGGCGGGTGATGATAACCAACCAGAATTATAGGGGTGCAAAAGTGCTGAATTCTGCCATAGGCTTCCATTAGGCTCCCTATTTCACTACAATGCTAGAAAATTTGCCACTGCTGAGCAATTGCCCTTTGAAAAGATTTGAGATTTTTGAAAGTGAAATAGGGAGCCTAATGGAAGCCTATGGCAGAATTCAGCACTTTTGCACCCCTATAATTCTGGTTGGTTATCATCACCCGCCGACTTTAGCAGTTAATAGCAAAGGCCCTTTACATCCTAGCAACACCAAATTTACAGGATATGTTAAAAAGATAGCAGAAAACAATATTTAAAGGACTTCTGAGGCCACAAATGTGAAAAAGTTAAATACCTTTTCATAATCCAGATCCATGGAGGACGCCATCTGCGCCCTCCCGTTCATTCCCCCATGGCTCCCGCAGTAATACCGGCCCCGGTCGGATCCCGACTCCCGACCCCTCCGAACAGGTCGGGTTCTCATTCCCCACTCAATATGGCCACCACAGATTGCCGCGGCTGCGCAGTCCGCACAGACGCGATTGCACCTGCGCAGCTCTAGGGCCTCCTCCTGCCGCGTCATCAATATGCGTGCATACATCGGACGCATCGGGAGGAGGACCTAGAGCTGCGCAGCCGCAATCACATCTATGCGGACTGCGCAGCCGCGGCAATCTGTGGTGGCCATATTGATGGGGGAATGAGAACCCGACCTGTTTGGAGGGGTCGGGAACCGACCGGGGCCGGTATTACTGCGGGTGCCATGGCGGAATAAACGGGGGGCGCAGATGGCATCCTCCATGGATCTGGATTATGAAATGGTATTTAACTTTTTTCATACTTGTGGCCTCGTAAGTCCTTTAAAAAAAATAAAAATATATATATATATATATATATATATATATGTGTGTATATATATATATATTTATTTATTTATATATATATATATATATGTATATATATATATATATATATATATATATATATATATATATATATATATATATATATATATACATGTATATATATATATATATATTTTTTTTTTTTAATTATTATTATTTTTATGTGCTGAGTGTGGGAAATAAATGAAAAAAAAATTATGTGGGGTCCCCCCTCCCGAGCCTCTGTAACCCCTTGTCCCCCATGCAGGCTGGGATAGCCAGAATGCGGAGCCCCGGCCGACTGGGGCTTCGCACCCTGAGCTATACCAGCCCGCGGTGGTCCATGGTATGGGGGGGCTCCAGGGGCCGGGGGGAGGGGCAGCCAAGCCTTCCCCTCCTCTCCCCCCCGGAGCCCTTGTCTTATCCATGGACAAGGGGCTCTTCCCCACCTCCGGTGCCCCAGGAGGAGGTGGGGGCGACGACTCCCTGGGGGGGGGTTCATGGTGGCATCTGGGAGTCCCCTTTAAGAAGGGGACCCCAGATGCCCACCCCCCTCCCAGAAGAAATGAGTATAGGGGTACAAAGTACCCTTTACCCATTTCCACAAAGGGTTAAATGAAATAAAAACACAACCACGAGAAAAGTATTTTATTATTCTAAATTAACCATAAATACTTACCTGTACCTTTAAAAAAGTTTTCCCACGCCAATATCCACGGTAAACGATCCAACGAACTGTATCCTCTTATGTTGCGATCTTCAATTAAGTTGATTGAAGATCTCCGATGACTCCCACATAGCAGAGAATGCGTCCTTTTGGATGCATAGCTGCCGGCTCCTGCTGTCTCTCCCCACCTCCTCACCTGTCACTCTCACCTAGCCTGGCACCCATGGGTGCGCTGGGTGCCAGGCTAGGTGAGGGTGACAGGTGCAGGCAGGTGGGGAGAGACAGCAGCGAGCCGGCAGCTTCACGTCCTGCTCAGGACGCATTCTCTGCTATACTGACGGTTCTTGAATCATCTGGTTCTTTTTAATGAATCGGTTCTTTTTGTTTATGAATCGGCTCATTTTACTTTGAAACTTTAAAATAGATTTTCTCAAAAAGTATAAGGTCTTTTTGAAAAAAAAAATTTCCTCTTGTTCCCACTATTCCACTTAACATTCCCAACAATTTTGGTGTTTCTACCATGTAAGGGTACTTTGCTATTAACCGTTAAAGTCGGCGGCCATTAAAGTCTATGGGCAAACCGAACTTTGAAAAAAAGTTCCCGGTTCTTTGCGAACGCGAACCACCAAAGTTCGTCTGTAACCGTTCGGCCCATCTCTACTTCCCACGACTCAGTTTCTTTTGGCAGAGGTTGCAGATGGCATTGCTGGTATCAGAGGCACACAAACAAAAAAAAATGCCACACTGGTGAGTTTTGGAATGTTGACATTCTGGTCGTGGCAACAGCAGGCATTGAAGGGCGTGTTGGCTGGCTAACCCCAGGTCCCGATACTTGCTGTCTGACATTGCCACTAGCTCCTTCCCACGAGCCCCCCCTGCTAGTTTCAAGAACTCGCCCCTCCTCCTTCTCCCCATCTAAACTGTGCCCCTGTTCTTTATGTCCTCTTGCGGGCACCTACGTGACATCCATGGACACAATGTCGTCATCATCATCATCATCAACTGCTTCACTTGTCTCAGACACCTCCAAACAGGCACCAACAACAGGTACTACATCATCGTCATCCTCCTCATACCTTACGTCCACGTGTGTACTGACGCCTGACTGAAACATATCACGCGGTGTGACATCCTCCTCATTTCCTTCATTTTCTGCCAATAAAGGTTGTACATTACTAAATGCATCATGTGTGAATAATTCCTCAGACATATCAAGTGAAGCAGCTGTGGTGCTAGTGGTGGAGGAAAGTTGTTGTGGGGTGCCTGAAGGAGGAGGACGGTGGAGGACGGTGCGTCAAAGGTGTTCCATGTGTAAGCTGTAGAAGATGGGGTGCGCCATGTAAGCCATCAACTATGTCCTCTGAATTTTGTGTGTTGATGGTACGTGCCCTCTGAACACTGCGCATTCTTCCAGGGCTGCAGGAAATCACAGCAGCATGACCTTGAGGACACTTGGGTGGCCTGCCTCTGCCTGTCATTTTTTTTAATTGGGGTACTATGCCTGCAACAAGTGAAAAGTAATGCAGTGGAGGTGCTACTATGCCTGAAACTGAATGTGGCAACAACAATAGTAGTAGTGTACACAGCTCTGGTTATCAGTGGGCTGTGTAGTGTCACACACACAGATATGCAACAGTTCAAACACAATATAATGATAATAACAGATGCCCTGGAGCAGTAGTGGAAAAACTGTGCTTGTGGTTTTATGTACCACACAATTCAGTATCAATGTAAGTGGGCACAGGCGTGGCTCTCGGTGCCAGTGGTCTCTGTCTGTGCACTATCAGTCAGACACTGAGAATATGCTGCAACACTTCAAACACAATTCAGTGATAAGAACAAAGGCCCTGAAGCAGCAGTGGAAGAAATATGCTTTTAAGTGGCACACAATTCAATATCACTAGAAGTGGGCACATGTGGCTCAGTGCCAGTGTGCTCTGTCTATACACTAACGCACAGACACTGAGAAATGCTGCAATACTTCAAACGCAACTTAGTGATAAGAACAGAGGCCCTGGAGCACCATTGTGCTTGTAGTGGGCACTGGGCACAATGGTGGTGGGTGCCTGTGGGCTGTGGAGTGTCGCACAAAAAAAAAAAGCAGAAGGATGAAGTTGCCCTCAGAAGGGCTGTTTAGGGTGGTTAAACAGCAATCAGCCAGCAAGGATCAAAATAAACAAGCCCAGCTAACGCTTTCCCTATCGCCAGCAAGCTCTGTCCCTTCCTCTCTCTAATCCAGCCGAGCAATGTGATCAACATGGCTGGCACTGCTGCTTTTTATAGAGGGCGGGGGGTTGGTGAGGGAGTGCAGGCTGATTGGCTGCCATGTGCCTGCTGACTGTGATGTAAGGGGTCAAAGTTTAGCCCAATGATGATGTATGGGGCGGGTCAAATAGAGCTATGTGCTCACTGCTCACCACTTGTGGCAAGCACGAATACCTGATCTTCGCCAGCAAACTATCCGGGCCATCTCTATTAGGCACCACCAAGGGAGTCCTAGGGTTAGACACCATCAGGGGGTGTTAGGGTTAAGCACCACCAGGGGGTCTTAGGGTTAGGCACCACCAGGGGAGTCTTAGGGTTAGGCACCACCAGGGGGGTCTTAGGGTTAGACACCACTAGGGGGGTAGGGCTAGGCACCACCAGGGGAGGGTTCTGTGTGAGAGTAGGGATAATTTAGGTCATAGTAATCATTTTTCTGGGCTATATCACTTTTCTAGGCTATATGCAGTGCCCTTTTATAGCCCAACAAATTTTGCCTATAACAGCATCCTTTTTATAAACTAAAACTAGCTTTTCATTTACACCAGGCACCTTTTGTAGACAAATCTGTCATCTCGGCTACACCAGGCACCCTTTCTAGACAAATTTGGAATTTTGGTTACACCAGTCGCCCTTTGCTATACTCTTTGATATTAACCTATATGCAGATGATACACAACTGTACCTCCCGGCCCCAGACCTTAACTCCCTCCTCACACGAGTTCCCGACTGTCTGTCCGCTATGTCCTCTTTCATGTCCTCTCGCTTCTTAAAACTTAATATGAACAAAACAGAAGTAATAGTCTTTCCACCATCTCTGTCCACCCCTTTGCCTGATATTACAATAAATGTTATTAACACGCCTATAACTTCAGTTCGCAAAGCACGGTGCTTAGGGGTAATATTTGATTCTTCTCTCTCATTTATTCCTCACATTAACTCCCTAACCAGCTCCTGTCATCTCCAACTCAAACACATAGCACGTATCCGACCTTTTCTCTCTCATGACACAACCAAAATGTTAGTACATTGTAACGATCGGTGTAACACAGAGAGGGTCTGATTACCGGTGATCTGCAGTATCACCGAGAATACAGATATATACCCGATTATTGATGATCTGCAGTATCACCGATAATCAGATATATCTCTAACCTCTGGACACCTGAGTAATATAAGTGTTTGGTGCAATGGAAATACTTTGAGGACTGCACCTGAGGAGCAGGTGCACAGCAGTAAGGAGTACTGCACAGTAACACGTTCCTTCCGCAAGCCTGAGACTCTCCCGAGGGAGGGGTCAGGCTAGGAGTAGGAAGGACAGAGTGTGAGTGACACCAAGGAAGGGTGTCACCCCCAGGTCTGTGAGCTATCTCTAGACTGGAGAGATAGCTCTCGAGGTCGGCCAAGCCGGGTCAGCAACAGACAGACAGATCAGGGACAGAGACAGGAGACAGATGCGGAATCCTAAGACAAGCAGAGTTTGGCAACAGAGTATCAGATATAGCGAAGTACCTAATCAGAGATCAGAAGAGTAGTCAGGAAAGCAGAAGGTCATAACAAATAATCAACAATGCCTAGTCTTGGGTGTGAGCTCCTTGATCATCAACACCCCGGAACTGGTCTGAGTATAACTAGATGGTAACGCTAATTCCTAGTCTGAGGTGTGAGGTCCTTGATCATCAACACCCAGGAACTAGTCTAGATAATCACACAGATAATATAACACAGATACTGACAAGGTCTGATTGCTACCACGTAGTGATCGCAACGTCAGACACCAGAGAAATGACCAGCACCCAGTATATATACACCAGCACTCTCCAGAGCCTCCCCTAAGTGCTGGACCAATGAAACCTGATAGAATTGTCAGCTGATCGGCTGGATCAGTTGACACCCTTTTGACTGTCATAAAGGCTCTGCCTCTCAACGCACGCGCGCGTCCTTCTGAACCTGTGTGGACTATCAGTCCCAGCCACACCAGACATGTGTTGTAATGCATCTGCTGGTTTGAACGCGGGGCCAGCCGCACCACTGTCAGAGCATGCGGCGGTTTCCACGCGTTCAGCCATACTGCTAGTGGTAGGCCCATGCGCGCAAGCTGCCATGTTGAACGCGGAATCAGCCTCCATACTCTGAGTACTCGCAGCGGCTTTTCCGCGTTTTCTCACAGTACCCCCCCCCCTGAGGAGTAGACTCCGGACAGCTCCTACCCGGTTTCTCAGGATATAAAGCGTGGAACTCCCTCCTTAATTTATCCGCATGCATGCAACACTCAGGTACCCATGTTCTCTTCTCAATACCATACCCTTTCCAGTGAACTAGATACTGCACTGAGTTCTGTACAACACATGAGTCTAAAAACTTTTCTACTTCATACTCAGGTTGGTCATCTACCATCACAGGAGGAGGAGGAATGGGACCTACATGAACTGCTGGCTTAAGCAGGGACACATGAAAGGATCTTACACCACGCATGCTGGCAGGGAGATCAATGGCATAAGTAACATTGTTGATCTTCCTGGTTACTGGAAAAGGGCCCACAAATCTGGGTCCTAACTTGGGCGAGGGCTGTTTCAGGGTCAAATGACGCGTGGACACCCAGACCAAGTCTCCTGGCCGGAACTTCCACTCTAAGGAGCGTTTCTTGTCAGCTTGACCTTTCTGACTTTGAAAAGCCTTCGCCAAATTATTTTTCACGATCCCCCAAATGTTCTTAAAAGACTGTTGCCAAGCCTCCAAAGCCGGAAACGGAGTGGAAGCTACTGGCAGTGGGGAGAACTTAGGCAACTTTCCAGTTACCACCTGAAAATGAGAAAATCCAGAGGAAGAGCTTTTCAAATTATTGTGCGCAAATTCTGCAAACAGCAAGAACTTGACCCAATCATTTTGCGCATCCACAACATAACACCTTAGAAACTGTTCCAATGACTGATTAATTCTCTCAGTCTGACCATTGGTCTGTGGGTGGTAGCCCGACGAAAATGACAGTTCCATGCCCATTTGATGACAAAATGCCCTCCAAAATTTAGAAACAAATTGGACTCCCCGATCTGACACTATATTTTCCGGGATGCCATGTAGCCGGAAAATGTGGATAATGAAAAGATCGGCCAACTCCTGGGCCGAGGGGAGTCCTTTCAGGGGCACAAAATGGGCCATTTTACTGAAACGGTCGACTACCACCCAATTGACCTACATGCCCTCAGACCTCGGAAGCTCACCCACAAAATCCATGGACAAATGGGTCCATGGTTCACTCGGGGTGGGCAAAGGCTGCAACGTTCCCACAGGTGCCAGACGGGAGGGTTTGCTTTTTGCACATACTGCACACTCTCTAACATACTCCTTGCAGTCAGTTGCCAATGAAGGCCACCAAGCACACCTAGCAACAAGGTCCTGTGTTCTGGTGGCCCCAGGATTTCCAGCATTCTTGTGGGAGTGGAACATCTGCAATATCTGAAGACGAAATGGCAGTGGTACAAACATCACCCCTTCAGGCTTACCTTCAGGGACATCCTGCTGGAAGGGACCTAAAGTCTCCATCCAGTTTCTCCAGGTCTCTGTGGCTGCCAACACTACTCTCTGTGGGATAATAGTCTCTGGGTCTGAGGGCTGTGCTGTCTCTGGCTCAAAGCATCTGGACAAAGCATCCGTTTTAATGTTTTTACTACCCGGAGTGTACGTAATTACAAATCTGAATCTCGAGAAAAACAGTGACCACCGAGCCTGACGGGGACTCAATCTCTTAGCCCCTTCAATGTATTCCAAATTTTTGTGATCAGTGTAAACGGTAATCGTATGTTCTGCTCCTTCTAGCCAATGACGCCATTCTTCGAAGGCCAACTTAATGGCTAGGAGCTCCCTGTTGCCTATATCGTAGTTTTTCTCTGCTGGTGAAAACCTATGAGAGAAATAGACACACGGGTGTAATCTTCCCTGCAACCCAGAACGCTGAGACAGCACAGCCCCTACCCCCGAGGCGTCCACCTCCACAATAAAGGGATAGGAGGTGTCGACGTGTCTCAAAATGGGTGCAGAGCAAAACAATTATTTTAAAGTGGAGAAAGCAGCCAGAGCTTCGGGGGACCAGTGGTTGGTATCTGCCCCTTTCTTTGTGAGACTGGTGAGGGGTGCTATGACTGTGGAGTACCCCTTTATGAACCTTCTATAGTAATTAGCGAATCCTAAAAATCTCTGGAGAGATTTTAGTCCCACTGGCTGAGGCCATTCCAGGACAGCAGAGACTTTGGCAGGATCCATAGAAAGGCCCGAAGTGGAAATTATGTACCCCAGAAAAGTGACAGAGGTTACCTCAAAAATGCATTTCTCCATTTTAGCATAAAGCATGTTCTGTCTTAACTTGTGCAGCACAAATTTGACATGAGCCCTGTGCTCAGAGAGGTTATCTGAGAAGATTAGTATATCATCCAGATATACCAGGACAAATTTACCCAACACCTCCCTGAATACTTCATTAATGAGTTCCTGAAAGACGGCTGGGGCGTTACACAACCCGAAGGGCATCACCAGGTACTCGTAATGCCCATCGGGTGTGTTAAAGGCCGTCTTCCACTCATCGCCCTCTCTGATCCGCACCAGGTTGTATGCACCCCGCAAATCCAACTTCGAGAAAATCTTAGCATTGGTAACCTGCGTGAATAAATCGTCTATCAAAGGCAATGGATAGCGATTTTTTTACTGTGATTTTATTCAGGCCCCGGTAATCAATGCATGGCCGAAGGCCTCCGTCTTTTTTCTTTACAAAAAAGAAACCTGCTCTGGCAGGCGACCGGGAAGGGCGAATGAAACCCTTAGCTAAGTTTTCACGGATGTACTCTCGCATGGCCACTTTTTCCGGCCCAGACAAATTGTAGAGATGACCTCTAGGGGGCATACAACCAGATCGGAGATCGATGGGGCAATCGAAGGGGCGATGTGGACGTAGTTTATCTGCAGCTTTGGGACAAAACACATCTGAAAATTCAGAATATTGTTCCGGTACTCCCTCCACATGAATCCTGGTCTGACCCAAGGTCACCCTCACTAAACAATGATGAAAGCAATGGGCTGACCAGCTTGTTAACTGACCAGTGGCCCAATTCATCTGAGGGGAGTGAAGGTGTAACCAAGGCATGCCAAGGATGATAGTGGAGGTTGTCATGTGTAACACAAAAAAATGCAACTTCTCCCTATGCAGCACCCCTATAGTGACTCCCACCTCTGGTGTCTGAGACAGAGGACGGTTACGTTGCAGGGGGGAATTAGAGATGAGCGTAATGACCTAATTACGATTTTGCGAAATTTCGCGTAATTAGTGTAATTACGATTATGGCCGTAAGTACATAATCGTAATGAAGAAGGATTTCGCGAAATTTCACGTAAGCGTAATTTTCGCGTAATTTTCGCATTACAGTCGTATCATGCCATAATTTCGCATTAAACGCTACCGTAATTTCGCGTTAAACTTAAACCGTAACGCTCCGTGTAATATAAAAAAGCCGCCGACTTTAAGGGTTAATAGCAAAGCCCCCTTAAATGCTAAGAGCCTCAAATTTGGAGAATATATTAAGGAGATCAGGAGGAATAAGAGGAAATTTTTTTTTTCAAAAAGACCTTATAGTTTTTGAGAAAATCGATGTTAAAGTTTCAAAGGAAAAATGTAAACATTTAAAAACCCGCCGACTTTAACGGTTAATAGCAAAGCCTGCTTAAAGTTTAGGAACACCAAATTCCCAGGGTATATTAAGGGGATCAGTGGGAATAAGAGGAAAAAAATTTTTTTCAAAAAGACCTTATAGTTTTTGAGAAAATCGATTTTTAAGTTTCAAGGGCGAAAATGTCTTTTAAATGCGGAAAATGTCAGTTTTTTTTGCACAGGTAACAATAGTGTTTTATTTTCATAGATTCCCCCAAGTGGGAAGAGTTTTACTTACTTCGTTCTGAGTGTGGGAAATATAAAAAAAAAACGACGTGGGGTCCCCCGTCCCAGACCTCTTTAACCCCTTGTCCCCCATGCAGGCTGGGATAGCCAGAATGCGGAGCACCGGCCGCGTGGGGCTCCGCACCCTGACTATACCAGCCCGCATGGTCCATGGATTGGGGGGTCTCGGAAGGGGAGGGACAGCCAAGCTTTCCCCTCCCCCTCCGAGCCCTTGTCCAATCCAAGGACAAGGGGCTCTTCTCCACCTCCAATGGGCGGTGGAGGTGGAGGCCGCGATTTCCTGGGGGGGAGGTTCATGGTGGAATCTGGGAGTCCCCTTTAAAAAGGGGTCCCCCAGATGCCCACCCCCCCTCCCAGGAGAAATGAGTATAGAGGTACTTGTACCCCATACCCATTTCCTTTAAGAGTTAAAGTAAATAAACACACAGACACTTAGAAAAAGTATTTTAATTGAACAAAAAACATAACCACGAAAAAAGTCCTTTAATATTCTTAATTAACCATTAATACTTACCTGTCCCTTTAAATAAATGATCCCTCGCAATATCCTCGGAAATGTTCTATCAGTTACAATGTAACAAAGTTATTGCAATGTAACAACTTTGTTACATTGTAACTACGCCGCACCCGACGTCACTCACCGCCGCCGCTGCCGCCGCGTCTGTGCTGCAGGACCCGACAGAGCTCTGAGCTATAGCTCAGAGCTCTCGAAAGCATCTTTGTATTTGGGCTCCAAGAAGCCCCATTGGTCCTTAGCAGACCAATGGGGTTCCTTCTGATTTGAAGGAACCCCATTGGTCTGCTAAGGACCAATGGGGCTCCTTGGAGCCCAAATACAAAGATGCTTTCGAGAGCTCTGAGCTATAGCTCAGAGCTCTGTCGGGTCCTGCAGCGCAGACGCGGTGGCGGCGGCGGCGGTGAGTGACGTCGGGTGCGGCGTAGTTACAATGTAACAAAGTTGTTACATTGCAATAACTTTGTTACATTGTAACTGATAGAACATTTCCGAGGATATTGCGAGGGATCATTTATTTAAAGGGACAGGTAAGTATTAATGGTTAATTAAGAATATTAAAGGACTTTTTTCGTGGTTATGTTTTTTGTTCAATTAAAATACTTTTTCTATGTGTTTGTGTGTTTATTTACTTTTAACTCTTAAAGGAAATGGGTAAGGGGTACAAGTACCTCTATACTCATTTCTCCTGGGAGGGGGGGTGGGCATCTGGGGGACCCCTTTTTAAAGGGGACTCCCAGATTCCACCATGAACCCCCCCCCCAGGAAATCGCGGCCTCCACCTCCACCGCCCATCGGAGGTGGAGAAGAGCCCCTTGTCCTTGGATTGGACAAGGGCTCGGAGGGGGAGGGGAAAGCTTGGCTGCCCCTCCCCTTCCGAGACCCCCCAATCCATGGACCATGCGGGCTGGTATAGTCAGGGTGCGGAGCCCCACGCGGCCGGTGCTCCGCATTCTGGCTATCCCAGCCTGCATGGGGGACAAGGGGTTAAAGAGGTCTGGGAGGGGGGACCCCACGTCGTTTTTTTTTTATATTTCCCACACTCAGAACGAAGTAAGTAAAACTCTTCCCACTTGGGGGAATCTATGAAAATAATACACTATTGTTACTTGTGCAAAAAAAACTGACATTTTCCGCATTTAAAAGACATTTTTGCCCTTGAAACTTAAAAATCGATTTTCTCAAAAACTATAAGGTCTTTTTGAAAAAAAAATTTTTCCTCTTATTCCCACTGATCCCCTTAATATACCCTAGGAATTTGGTGTTCCTAAACTTTAAGCAGGCTTTGCTATTAACCGTTAAAGTCGGCGGGTTTTTAAATGTATACATTTTTACTTTGAAACTTTAACATCGATTTTCTCAAAAACTATAAGGTCTTTTTGAAAAAAAAATTTTTCCTCTTATTCCTCCTGATCTCCTTAATATATTCTCCAAATTTGAGGCTCTTAGCATTTAAGGGGGCTTTGCTATTAACCCTTAAAGTCGGCGGCTTTTTTATATTATACGGAGCGTTAAGGTTTAAAGCGAAATTACGGTAGCGTTTAATGCGAAATTACGGCATGACCGAAACGCGAAATTTCGCGTTGAAAATTACGCTTACGGTATTTTCAATTACGATTTTAATGGCAATTTCGCTACGCTAATTTCGCATCGTAATCGCAAATTTCGCATGCGTAATTATAGTAATGCGAAATTACGAAAATTTCAGCTCAACTCTAGGGGGAATCATCCACTGCCGTAACTTGAATAGGTGGTGTTACCGGGGTGAGCGGAATACCCAATTTCCTAGCAAATTCGTAATCCATAAAATTAGCCGCTGAGCCCGAATCAATGAAGGCCTCAGTGACTTCAGATTTATCTTCCCATGTAATCGTACAAGGAAGAAGCAACCTTTTATCATCTAGGGGTAAAAGTTGTACGCCTAGGGTATTACCCCCAACTACTCCTAGGCAGTAGCGTTTCCCGATTTCTTAGGGCAATTCTGTACTCTATGACCCCCCTCTGCACAATAAAGACATAACTGCTCTGAAATCCTGCGTCTCCGCTCCACTTGAGACAACTTTGACCGAACAATCTGCATTGGCTCGGGTGGAGGCAAAACGGGAGGAGGTGGAGTTACAGGAGGCGCAGCGTAGGACACCATCCTTACATGGTTTCTACCCCGGGTCTGTTTCTACGTAGCCTACGGTCGATCCTGATGGCCGATGAAATGGCCTCATCAATGGTCTTAGGTTCAGGCTGACTTAACATAAGATCAGAGACCTCATCTGACAACCCTGATAAGAAACAATCTAACAGGGCAAAGGTGTCCCACCTGGCTGATACTGACCACCTTCTGAATTCAGCAGCATACTCCTCGACCCGACTCTTGCCTTGACGTAACAATTTGAGCTTCCGCTCAGAAATCGAGGCAATGTCTGGATCGTCGTAAATTATTGCCATGGCTTTGAAAAATTCATCTACAGAGGTTAGGGCTAAGTCTCCAGCAGGTAGACTGTACGCCCAGGTCTGAGAATCGCCTGATAACAAAGTCTTAATAAATGTGACCTTTTGGGCCATAGTTCCTGAAGATCTAGGTCTCAACTCAAAGTATGATAACACTCTACTCCTAAAATTTCAGAAATCAGATCTGTGACCAGAAAATTTTTCAGGTACAGGCATACGTATGTCTGTGCTAGGAGGAGATCGCACATCATCCACAGCCATCTGGAGGGTTTGTAAAGACCCGGACAAAGCGTCAATTAACGCCCGGTGACTACCCAGCACTTGGTTGATGGTATCCACCGAAGTGGTAAGTGCGCCCAGACAGTCGGTGTGTGCGTCCATTTGCATTTTTGGGTCTGGCGTTCTGTAACGATCGGTGTAACACAGAGAGGGTCTGATTACCGGTGATCTACAGTATCACCGAGAATACAGATATATACCCGATTATTGATGATCTGCAGTATCACCGATAATCAGATATATCTCTAACCTCTGGACACCTGAGTAATATAAGTGTTTGGTGCAATGGAAATACTTTGAGGACTGCACCTGAGGAGCAGGTGCACAGCAGTAAGGAGTACTGCACAGTAACACGTTCCTTCCGCAAGCCTGAGACTCTCCCGAGGGAGGGGTCAGGCTAGGAGTGGGAAGGACAGAGTGTGAGTGACACCAAGGAAGGGTGTCACCCCCAGGTCTGTGAGCTATCTCTAGACTGAGGAGATAGCTCTCGAGGTCGGACAAGCCGGGTCAGCAACAGACAGACAGATCAGGGACAGAGACAGGAGACAGATGCGGAATCCTAAGACAAGCAGAGTTTGGCAACAGAGTATCAGATATAGCGAAGTACCTAATCAGAGATCAGAAGAGTAGTCAGGAAAGCAGAAGGTAATAACAAATAATCAACAATGCCTAGTCTTGGGTGTGAGCTCCTTGATCATCAACACCCCGGAACTGGTCTGAGTATAACTAGATGGTAACGCTAATTCCTAGTCTGAGGTGTGAGGTCCTTGATCATCAACACCCAGGAACTGGTCTAGATAATGACACAGATAATATACAGTTTTCCCTAGACTGAGGTGTGAGGTCCTTGATCATCAACACCCAGGAACTGGTCTAGATAATGACACAGATAATATACAGTTTTCCCTAGACTGAGGTGTGAGGTCCTTGATCATCAACACCCAGGAACTGGTCTAGATAATAACACAGATAATATCACAGATACTGACAAGGTCTGAGTGCTACCACGTAGTGATCGCAACGCCAGACACCAGAGAAATGACCAGCACCCAGTATATATACACAAGCGCTCTCCAGCACCTCCCCTAAGTGCTGGACCAATGAAACCTGATAGAATTGTCAGCTGATCGGCTGGATCAGCTGACACCCTTTTGACTGTCATAAAGGCTCTGCCTCTCAGCGCGCGCGCGTCCTTCTGAACCTGTGTGGACTATCAGTCCCAGCCACACCAGACATGTGTTGTAAAGCATCTGCTGGTTTGAACGCGGGGCCAGCCGCACCGCTGTCAGAGCATGCGGCAGTTTCCCCGCGTTCAGCCATACTGCTAGTGGTAGGCCCATGCGCGCAAGCTGCCATGTTGAACGCAGAATCAGCCGCTTTACTCTGAGTACTCGCGGCGGCTTTTCCGCGTTTTCTCACATACATGCTCTTGTTATATCTCATTTGGACTATTGCAATATACTGCTTGGTGGTCTTCCAACTAACCGACTAACACCGCTCCAATCTGTACTGAACTCTGCTGCTTGACTCGCTCTTCACTGGCTACCAATCAACCATAGGATCCAGTTCAAACTCTTAACCCTAACGTACAAAGCTCTCCACAATCTCTCTCCCCTGTACATCTCCTCAATAGTTTCCAGATATCAACCCAACCGCAATCTCAGATCTGCACACAAGCTTCTTTTATCCTCTTCTACAATTACTTCCTCACATTCACATGTAAAGACTTCTCACGTGCCTCACCCCTCCTCTGGAATGCCCTTCCACAGCACATCAGCCACTCTGCCACCTTTAAAATCTTTAAACGCTCCCTCATAACTCACCTTTTCCAACAAGCAAATTCTCTAGCTTAGGCCATGTACCCTTCAACCTCGCATCTACATTTACTCCTTACTAAATAACCTAATTGCGCACTGCCTGTACATATACTGTATACTTCCTCACCTCTTGTTTCCACCCCATTCCTTTAGATTGTAAGCTCGCAAGGGCAGGGCTCTCACCCTTTTGTGTCATGGACTGTTATTTTAATTTCTTGCACTCTGTTAGACATTTATACATTTTAGTCATCATGTTAAATTTGCTATTGTAACTAATCACCAGTTCTGTATTTTGTACCAGTTTTCATATTTGATGTATATCATTGTCTGTATCATTATGTATCCCTTGTTTGTTTTTTTACATTGTACAGTGCCACGGAATATGTTGGCGCTTTATAAATAAATAAATAATAATAATAATAACCACTAACGTCGGCAGCCATTGACTTCAATGTGAAATATGAACACAAACTTTTGACAAAAAAGTTCTCGTTAAATGCGAATAGTGGAAGTTCGCCGGGAATTTTTTTCCTGGCAAAAGGTTCAGCCATCACCAGTGATAAGTGTTGTTGTTCATATAACTTGGTGTGGAGGACGGGAGGAGTGAGCGCCCAGTGTACAATTTGTTTGGGAAAGTTTACTTTAGTTTTAAACATTCAGACATGACTTATGGTGTCACCTAGGGGTAATTCTGGAATGCAGAAGTCCGTGCTGCAACAGGTGACGGTTTTGGCCAGCCTTACTATCCCGACAGATGCACTCCCGGTAAAGTTGCAGCTGCTCTGAGGCACACAGCGGTTTTCCAGGCGTTCCATCGTAAGAACCTGTGTATAGACTGAAGACACAGGAGGGCTGAAGAGTTTCAAGAATAATATAACTTTATTACACAAACCTTTGAAACATACATCATCCCTATATAAGAGTTCTATTACATATTATCTATCAGTGTCTGTCTGCAACTTTTTATTTTAGGAATTATGCCGGCAACCATGACAACAGTGTATGGCGGCTCGATGTTACAGGACCACTATCGCAAGAAAATTGTAAAATTTTAAATGCAGGTTTATAAGGATATGAGTGGGTGGAGGCACCCAAAGTAATACATGAATTAAAAACAGTTTAAAAAGGAGTATGCTTGGAAGAACAAAGAGAAATCGAGAGCCCGATATGGTGTAGTATTGTTAAGTTGGTTGTGGTTAAAAGCAAAATATTTAGATATACTCACAAACATGGGTTACCCATAGGCAACCACTTCAAGTGCAGGTGGGGAGTATTAGAACCTGACCCCACTCAGGTTTTTAAGATGTCGCTCTCTGTAGATAGGAAATGGGGTAGCACCCCTCCACCGAGGGTGGACTCAAGATTTCAGCAAGGCTTGGTGTACAGAGGCGCCAGAGTAGAATAAAAACGTTTAAAAACCGTCTAAAAGAGGGGGATGTTCAGGTGGACTTACCTCCCTCAAAAATATAAAACTCAATTGAGTCACAATATATCAATACATGAGCGCTCACTTCTGCATCTAGACCCATTGAGTTATACTCCTGTTTGCCTGATGAAGCAGGACCACACCTGCGAAACGCGTTGCACTAAGTGGAGTTCAATAAAATATTTTTGTATTGATATATTGTGACTCAATTGAGTTTTATATTTTTGAGGGAGGTAAGTCCACCTGAACATCCCCCTCTTTTAGACGGTTTTTAAACGTTTTTATTCTACTCTGGCGCCTCTGTACACCAAGCCTTGCTAAAAAGTTTAAAAAGGAGAGACATGGTTGGCTTATCTCTCCCAGAGATCTAAATATAGCCAATATGACTCAGCGGGCCGATGCATGTATGAGCTGCGGTAACATTGGCGTGTACAGACAACGCACTGCAATATTACCCTTACTCCCGCCAGCGAGTACAGCAAGCTACGCTATTAGCACGACCTCCCGTATTTAATGGTAATTCTCTTTAGCAATGCTTGTTACTGTAGCAACGGTCACACTACTCAAGTTCAGTAGGTTGCACTAATAGTGTAACTCCCAGTACTTGCTGCCAGACATAAGGGTAATATTCCTGTGTATTGTCTGTGTACGCCAATATAACTGCTGTTACGTGCAACAGGCTCAATGTTCTTTTCAAATATTATTGCACATAGTAGGGTCATCCAACACGTTTTGTGGGCAATTTCCCGCTTCCTCAGGCCAATAGTAAATAGAGATGTGAGCAAACAGTTCACCCTCGAACCACTATGTTGCTGTACTACTTCCGGGTCGCTATGACCCGTAGTAATACGGCTGCGCTGGGCCGGCGGTGCGCGTCTTCGATCGCGCGCCTGTTGTCGGGCACTCTCTGCGCATGAGCGTGACAGTGACTTATGACGTCACGCACATGCGCAGAAAGTGCCCGGCAATGGGTGCGCAATCAATGATGTGCACCACCAGCCCAGTGCAGCCGTACTACTACAGGTCATAGTGACCCGGAAGTAGTACAGGGTGAGGGGTTTGCCAGCGAACGGTTCTGGAACCGTTCGCCGACATCTCTAATAGTAACCACAAAAAATGTGCCTAGTGGGAAACATAATCTATATACATAAAATTGTATGTATGTATGTATGTGTGTGGGTATGTGTGTGTGTGTGTGTGTGTGTGTGTGTGTGTGTGTGTGTGTGTGTGTGTGTGTGTACAGTGTGTGTGTGTGTGTATGTGTGTGTGTGTGTGTGTGTGTGCCGCAATCACGCGAAAACGGCTTGACCGATGTGAACGAAACTTGGTACACAGATACCTTACTACCTGGGATGATATGTTCTGGGGTCTCGCGGCCCCCCTGCACACCTGGGCGGAGCTACAAACAGCAAATCAGATTCCACCCATTCAAGTCAAGGAAAAAATGTAAAAGGCTGCCATTCTCACAGTAATCAAGCCAGAGTCCCCACACTTGGCACAGTTAGTCACTTGGTGACCGAGGTTACGAATCCAGGAAAAATGGGAGGAGCATAACACAGCCAATCAAATTTCAGCCATTCATTTTAAATGGGAAAATGTAAACTGCAGCCATTCTTAGACTGTTAATCGCAGGGTTCTCAAACTTGGCACACTTGGTCACTGGGCGAATGCAATTAAGATTCAAGAAAATGGGTGTAGCCTACAACAGCCAATCAAAATTCACCTTTTGATTTTCAAAGGGAATATTATACTGTTAATAGCAAATGCCTCAAACCTGATACAGTCAGTCATTGGGTGATTAGGGTTCAAATTCAGAAAGGGGGCGGAGCCACAAACAGCCATATTTGTTTATTTTTCAATGGGAATATACAAAGTATTGATACCAAGGACCCCAAAGCTGATAAACTTGATAATTGAGTGACTGTATGTCAAGGTTAGAAAAAGTGTCCGGTGCCAACAACTAAATTTTTAACATGGCAGGGTTCCCAAACTTTACACAATTGGCCACTGGGTGACTGGGATGAATATTCAGAAATGTGGGTGGAGCCTACAACAGCCAATCAAAATTGACCTTTGATTATTTTTTTTATTTTCAAGGAAAATATTCCCATTGCTACCATTCTTACACTGTTAATGGCAGAGGCCTCAAACCTGATACAGTCAGTCATTGGGTGACTGGGGTCCAAATTCACTAAAGGAGTGGAGCTACAAACAGCCAATCAGATTTGTTAGATTGATTTCAGCCATTCTGTTATTGGCAGGGTTCTCAAACTTGACACAGTTGGTCACTGGGTGACTGGGACTAATATTCAGGAAAGTGGGTGGAGCCTACAGCAGCCAATCAAAATTCACCTTTTGATTTTCAAGGGGAATATTTACATTGCTGCCAATCATGCACTCTTAATGGCAGAGGCCTAAAATCTGGTACAGTCAGTCACTGGGAGACTGGGGTGTAAATTCTGAAGGGAGCGGGCCAAATACAGCCAATCAGATTTGTTTAATTTCAATGGCAAAATGCAACTTATTTATGCCAAGGACCCACTGGCGTAACAATAGGGGATGCGACCCCTGCTGTTGTGGGAGGGCCCGGGGCCCCCCTAGGGCCCGCTCAGAGACTTTTGGGGGACAGGAGGGGTCGCAGCATAAGAGGAGAGTGTGGCAGATCGGTGGGGAGGGGGGAAATTCTCCCCCCCCCTCACCTCGGCTCTCCTCTCAGCGCTCCCCCTCCTGCAATCATTGGTGGCAGCGGGCAGCGGCGGCGGCGGCAGGCTGAATACATTACCTCCTTCTCGCCGGAGCTCTTCCGTTCTCTAAGAGCTTCATGCAACTTCCAGTGTAAACAGGAAGTTGCTCTTAGAGAACGGAAGAGCTCCGGTGAGAAGGAGGTAATGTATTCAGCCTGCCGCCGCCGCTGCTGCTGCCCGCTGCCACCAATGATTGCAGGAGGGAAGCACTGAGAGGAGAGTCTGAGGTGAGGGAGGGGGGGGGGAACTTCCCCCCTCCCTACCGATCTGCCACGCTCTCCTTTTATGCTGCGACCCCTCCTGCCCCCCAAAAGTCCCTGAGCTAGGGGGGGGGGGCGGATTTTTTTTTTTATGCAGGGGGGCCCGGGGATTTCTAGGTACGCCCCTGCAAGGACCCCAAAGCTCATAAACTTGGTCATTGAGTGACTGTATGTTAAGGTTAGAAATAGTGGGCGGAGCCAAAAACAACTAACTTTTTACATTGGAAAATATAAACTGCAGTTTTTCTTACACTGTTAATGGCAGGGTTCTCAAACTTCACACAGTTGGTCACTGGGTGACTGAGATTAATATTCGGAAAAGTAGGTGGAGCCTACAAGAGCCAATCAAAATTCACCTATTGATTTTCAAGGGGAATATTAAAACTGCAGCCATTCTTACACTGTTAATGGCAGAGGCCTCAAACCTGCTACAGTCGGTCGTTAAGTGTCTGGGGTTCAAATTCAGTAAAGGGGCGGAGCCAAACACAGCCAATCAGATTTCTTTGCTGGATAAAGTGCTTCCATTAGCAGAATTTTTTTTTGTTGAAGATTCTTTATTTAAAAGGAATTTTTTAACAGAATGAGTTAAACAGAGTAAACAGGTACACCCATTATACTAGAAAACATATGTATCAGGATAAAAGGAGGTACAAATAGGTATAAAGTATACTATTGACTCTTACATAGGCAAACACATCGGTCGACGGATATAAAACTACACATAAAATATGACATAACACCATCTTATAACCATGTACTTGTGAAATGGTAGTCCAGCGTCCCATAGGACGCCAGCACATGGACTACCTGCATTGACATGGGACCGATTAGCTTCAGTAGAATGCAGTTGGATTTTCGGAGCCGGAAAGATAGACCGACTTTATTGAGATAGAACTAGAGAGAAGAGAATAAAGAGAAGAGGAGTAAATCAGTGGAGTAAGAAGGGGACGCTGCCAGCCAAAGGGCGCCTAGCCGTAAAATATCATGCCAGGGGTTCAAACAAGGGGGGAACTGCCACCTGACCATAAGGCACCATCAAGGGAGTTTTTGTTTAACCCGTGGAGAGGGAGGTATATTGAGGCAACTCTTTATATTCAGACCACCAGAACCGAACCACGTCTTCCAGAACTGTTCTTCTCTTCCATGTAAGGAAGAGGTCAGATCCTCTAGCTGCTGAAATGTATCTATCTCCCAAAACCAGTCTCGTATATTAGGAGGTTTGGTGGACTTCCACCGTCTAGCAATAAGTACTTTAGCTGCGTTTACTAGGTGCCTAGTGAGCGATTTTTTATATTTTTTAATGGACCATGAGTTATGGTGGAGTAGGAAGAATTCTGGAGAGTCTGGGGGGAGGTAGTCCGTTAGGACCTGCATTTGAGTGCGAACTTCTAGCCAAAAGTGTGATAGCATTGGGCAGGACCAGAATATATGCAGCAGAGCACCAGGATCCACCCCACATCTCCAACAAGTAGGAGAAGAAGATGGGTACATCGTGTGAAGTCTGGAGGGAGTGAGGTACCAGCGGGTAAAAATTTTATAACCAGCCTCTTGGCTGCTCGATGAGATTGACGACTTGTGAGCAAAGATCAGTATTTTCTTCCATTGCCGATCAGTAAAGGAAGTGTTAAGATCAGTCTCCCATTTTTGCTTCAAATCAGTGGAGGGCTCATCAATGTCATTGAGCAGAGAGTATACCAGTGATATCATGCCCGTAATTGGTCCTGTGTTCATGCACGTTTGCTCAAAAGTTGTAAGAGATCTGTTTAACCACCCTGGCGTTCTGATTAAATCGCCAGGGTGGCTGCGGGAGGGTTTTTTTCAAATAAAAAAAAAACTATTTCATGCAGCCAACTGAAAGTTGGCTGCATGAAAGCCCACTAGAGGGCGCTCCGGAGGCGATCTTCCGATCGTCTCCGGCGCCCAGAATAAACAAGGAAGGCCGCAATGAGCGGCCTTCCTTGTTTTGCTTATATCGTCGCCATAGCGACGAGCGGAGTGACGTCATCGACGTCAGCCGACGTCCTGACGTCAGCCGCCTCCGATCCAGCCCTTAGCGCTGGCCGGAACTTTTTGTTCCGGCTGCGCAGGGCTCAGGCGGCTAGGGGGGCCCTCTTTCGCCGCTGCTCGCGGCGAATCGCCGCAGAGCGGCGGCGATCAGGCAGCACACGCGGCTGGCAAAGTGCCGGCTGCGTGTGCTGCACTTTATTTGATTAAAATCGGCCCAGCAGGGCCTGAGCGGCGACCTCCGGCGGTGTTGGACGAGCTCAGCTCGTCCAGACCGCTCAGGTGGTTAAATGATCTCTTGATCCTTGCCTCATTAAGAAATGTTTAAATTTAGACCAGCTCCAGTGGTCTAAGTTAGGAGAATTTAATGTAACCTTTAAAGAAGGTAAGGGAGTCCAAGCCCCGTCTTGCATCAAATGGTGTGCTCTAAGAGGTTGTACAGTTCTCCACGGCCCATAACTCAGAGGATGAAGCCCCAAGGGAAATGCTGGGTTGCCCAAGATGGGAAGGAGGGGCAATGGCCAAGGGGAAATGTGGGGAAGAGCTCTATAATTAGAGAGCACTTTAAGAGTTTGTGCAATCAATAGAGTTGGGCCGAACGGTTCGCCTGCGAACGGTTCCATGCGAACTTCAGTGGTTCGTGTTCGCGTCCCGCAGGCGAACTTTTGCGGAAGTTCGGTTCGCCCCATAATGCACCATGAGGGTCAACTTTGACCCTCTACATCACAGTCAGCAGGCCCAGTGTAGCCAATTAGGCTACACTAGCCCCTGGAGCCACTCCCCCCCAATAAAAGGCAGGCAGCGGCGGCCATTACGCTCACTCGTGTGCCTGCGTTAGTGAGAGTAGGGCGAGCTGCTGCAGACTGTCTCTCATAGGGAAAGATTAGTTAGGCTTAGCTTGTTCCTGGCTGCATACCTGTTCTGTTCAGTGAGCCCACCATACCTGTTCTGTTCAGTGAGCCCACTGGATACCTGCATACCTTTTCAGTGAACCTGCCACTGCATACCTGTTCTGTGAACCCACCACTGCATACCTGTACTATGAACCCACCACTGCATACCTGTTCAGTGAACCTGCCACTGCATACCTGTTCTGTGAACCCACCACTGCATACCTGTTCTGTGAACCCACCACTGCATACCTGTTCAGTGAACCCGCCACTGCATACCTGTTCAGTGAACCCACCACTGCATACCTGTTCAGTGAACCTGCCACTGCATACCTGTTCTGTGAACCCACCCACCACTGCATACCTGTTCTGTTCAGTGAACCCGCCACTGCATACCTGTTCTGTTCAGTGAACCCACCACTGCATACCTGTTCAGTGAACCTGCCACTGCATACCTGTTCTGTGAACCCACCACTGCATACCTGTTCAGTGAACCCACCACTGCATACCTGTTCAGTGAACCTGCCACTGCATACCTGTACTGTTCAGTGAACCCGCCACTGCATACCTGTTCTGTTCAGTGAACCCGCCACTGTATTCCTGTTCAGTGAACCCGCCACTGCATACCTGTTGTGTTCAGTGAACCCGCCACTGTATACCTGTTCAGTGAACCCGCCACTGCATACCTGTTCTGTGAACCCACCACTGCATACCTGTTCTGTTCAGTGAACCCGCCACTGCATACCTGTTCAGTGAACCCACCACTGCATACCTGTTCAGTGAACCTGCCACTGCATACCTGTACTGTTCAGTGAACCCGCCACTGCATACCTGTTCTGTTCAGTGAACCCACCACTGCATACCTGTTCAGTGAACCTGCCACTGCATACCTGTTCTGTGAACCCACCACTGCATACCTGTTCAGTAAACCCACCACTGCATACCTGTTCAGTGAACCTGCCACTGCATACCTGTACTGTTCAGTGAACCCGCCACTGCATACCTGTTCTGTTCAGTGAACCCGCCACTGTATTCCTGTTCAGTGAACCCGCCACTGCATACCTGTTGTGTTCAGTGAACCCGCCACTGTATACCTGCTCAGTGAACCCGCCACTGCATACCTGTTCTGTGAACCTGCCACTGCATACCTGTTCTGTGAACCCACCCACCACTGCATACCTGTTCTGTTCAGTGAACCCGCCACTGCATACCTGTTCTGTTCATCAGCCAGGCGACCATATGGGCTGTAAAGCCACGAAAACCTGCACTCTCGCCATGGTGCGCACCAGTCCAGCACAGCCGTCACTACACAAACAGCTGTTTGCGGTGCGTTACACGGTGAGTTTGGTGTGTCAGTGTGAAGCAGTACCTTAATTACACTCCCTGATTGATGTATACACATGCAAGATGTTTTAAAGCACTTTAGGCCTCCAATTTAGCAATGCAATGTGATTTCTGCCCTTAAAACCTTGCTGTGTGTCAAATCCGTAATTTTCCCGAGGACTTTTGCCGTGTATCCCACTCCGCCATGCCCCCCTCCAGGTGTTAGACCCCTTGAAACATCTTTTCCATCACTTTTGTGGCCAGCATTTTTTTTTTTTCAAAGTTCGCCTCCCCATTGAAGTCTATTGCGGTTCGCGAACTTTAACACGAACCGAACCTTCCGCGGAAGTTCGCGAACCTAAAATCGGAGGTTCGGCCCAACTCTAGCAATCAATGCGGCCGCCGGGTTCGAAATTTTAAAAGAGCTAGATTGCCAGGGGATCAGACTGAGGCTTCCGCTTATTAATTCCTCTTCCATGCCCAGCCACCTCTTCTGTTCAAGCTGTCGGTGCCAATGGATTACACGAATGAGCACAGCCGCTGCATAATACAGTTTTGAATTTGGAACCGCTAAACCACCGGCCTCTTTGGGAGCAGTTTGAAGAGAGTACTTCAATCTAGATTTGCGGCCTTTCCAAATAAATTTAGAGAATAACTAGAGTCAGTTGTTTGAAGAATGTGACTGGTATAAAGATGGGTAGGGTCTGAAATAAGTATAACAACCATGGCATAAGAGTCATTTTAACCAGGAGAAATGTGGTTTGTCCCATTTCTGTAGTTCTTGTTTGATTCGCACTAAAGCTGGGTGGAAATTGCTTTCTACCAGGTCTTTAGGGTGCGGGGTTATGTGCACTCCAAGGTATGTAAGAGCCTTTGAAGGCCATTTGAATGGAAAATTAGTCTGTAGTGTGTTTACTAAAGTCTTAGGGAGCAACACCCCCAGCGCCTCACTCTTATCATAATTAATAGAGAGGTTAGCCAGTTGGCCGTATAGGCGGAACTCGGATAGTAGGTTAGGCAGTGAGATGTGGGGATTTGTAAGGTAAAATAACATCATCATCAGCATAAGCGGCTATCTTATGTGTTGACTTTGGAAAGGATCTCCCTTGAATGTCCGGGTTAGATCTTACCATGCACAAAAAGGGTTCCAGAGATAGGGCAAATATGAGCGGGGAAGGAGGACAGCCCTGCCTAGTGCCATTACGTATTGCAAAAGCCTCAGACAAAACCCCATTAGCTCTTACCTTGGCATTGGGGGAGGAGTAAAGAGCCATTACCCAATTGCGCATTAGCAGAATTTTGATGCCAGGAACCCAAAAGCTCACAAACTTGGTCATTGAGTGACTGTGTGTCAAGGTTACAAAAAGTGGGTGGAGTCAAAAACAGATTTTTCTGGGAAATTGTTAACTGCAGCCTTTCTTCACTGTTAAAGGCAGGGTTCTCAAACTTTGCACAGCTGGTTACTGGGTGACTGGGATTAATATTCAGAAAAGTGGGTGGAGCCTAAAAATGCCAATCAAAAATTACATATCGCTTTTCAAGGAGAATATTAAAATTGCTGCCATTCTTGCACTGTTAATGGCACAAGCCTCAAACCTGGTACAGTTGGTCATTGGGTCACTGAGGTTCAAATTCAGAAAAGGGGACAGAGCCACAAACAGTCAATCAGATTTGTTTCATTTCATGGGAAAGTACAAATTATCGATGCCAAGGACCCCAAAGCTCACAAAATTGGTCATTGAGTGACTTTGTGTCCAGGTTACATAAAGTGGGCAGAACCAAAACCAAATTTTCAGCAATCAAAGGACATAGAAAAAGTCTGGCACTATAGTGTTTATTGTGCAAAAAGGTGACACATTAAAATGGATTAAAGTGCATCAACAAGGCATGATGTGCATACATTAATCATGCAGTAAAAACATACCAACATGGTGTCTTGCTCGACTGGGTAGAAATGGGAGGCAGCGGTGGTGGGTGCCACTGGGTGCATGGGTAACGACCGTTTCGCATGGCTTGCGCCAAGCTTTGTCAAAGGTGAAGTGTGCAACAGTGCTGGAAAGACAGCGAAGCGTTTAAAAGTGCATCTAGCGGCACTTCCGGTTCGCTGTTATAGGCCACACCCCTTCCGGAAATGTGGAGAGCCCGTGCCCTTTGACCTATTGATGGAACGTTATTGGTTACGCATGAAAAATCCGCATGCACGCGTCAAAAAGTGACGTAAGTGCACGTGAACCTATCATGCTCAAAGCCACACAACGCTCTTGGAATGCAACATTTCGGCATGATGGGCCGCGCACAAGCGTCAAAAAGATGCCGCAAGAACGCATCGCCCGGAGGATCATGTGTAAGGTCCTACGTCGCATGGAGCTACTAAAAAGTGCTCAAATCATGCGTAATGGTGGCTGCAGTAACAACCCTAGCCTCTCCACGCGCCTATGACAGGCAGGGGGGATTCAGGGTGGACAGCCACCACCAAAAGGCGCAAACTATTCAAAGCCTGCCAGGACTTAGATATAGAAAATATTCTCATATCTGGCTTATTAGCCTAATTAGTAATGAAATGTTGTAGCATTATAATTCAATAGCAAATAGGGCCGGGGAATACACCCGAAGGGAAGGAGGTAGGCAGAGGAAAAGTGAACCCAAAGGTGTGAAAGTGACAGAAAGGAAAGAGGTGATGTTAAAAACAGAATGGGTACACTAAAGAGAACAGGTGTGGGAGCGGTAGACAGCACCCCAAAGGGAGGTAATTAGTTTAAACCCAAGGCGGCACCTCATATAAAATATGTATATAAATGTATTAATACTATCACAAAGTGATTAAAAAATCCACTAAGCTATCAAGAGGCATAGCCATATTGGGAATGAGCGGGCGACAAGAAGTGGCCAGGAGTGGGGGCCCAAGAATCCCCAACCAGGATCACCAAAGGATGTTAAGGATCAAGGAAGCATGCAAGATCTACATAATCGTTTAGACCCAAAGGACCTATAGCATTGGTACGTAGGATCCAAAGCGCCTCTTGTCTGAGTAGAAGTTTTTTCCTATAGCCACCTCTTCGAGGGGCATTACAAATCTCAATACAGGCAAAAGACAAAAGGTTGGGGTTGCTTTGATGGAAGGTCGACATATGCTCGACGATCCTTGGGCAGCCTTTATTTTTGGGGAGCAGTCGAACGTGCTCCAAAATATGTTCTTTCACTATCCTGGTGGTTTTGCCAACGTAAAAACGTTTGCATTGACACCACAAGGCATAGACCACAAATTTGGTTCTGCATGTAGCAAAGAAAGAGACATTGTGATGGATTGGGCCTAAGATATAGGACTTACCAGTTTTCATAAATTGACAGGCTTTGCAAAACCCCATTTATGGTTGCCTGATGAGACAAAATCATTCAGCCAGGTGCGCTGTGGATGCTCACGAAAGTCACTGTGTATGTACTAGAAGATCACCAATAGTTGGTGCTCTCTTGATTGCAATTAAAGGTTGAGGGGGTAAGGAGTCTTTTAAAAGCGGATCTTCCAGGAGTAGGGACCAATTCCTACTAAAGGCCCATTTGATTTGGCTGGCCATGGGAGAAAAATCAAAAGAGAAGGCTCCTGTTCCCCTAGTGGACTTTACTCGCTTTTTCCTTTTTATAAGATCAGATCTGTCTCTGTCTAGAGCTCTTTTGATCGCTAGGTCAAGTTTGTTTTCATTATAGCCCCGGTTCAGGAGTCTCTGTTTTAGATTTTCAGCTTGGTCAAGAAAGTCCTGGAGCACAGTATTGTTCCTGCGCAACCGCAGGAACTTACCATAGGGGAGGGATTCTGTTACATGTTGTGGATGGTAGCTCCTGCAGTGCAAGATGCTATTGGAAGCGGTGGGTTTTCGATAACTCCTTGTCAATATGCCTTCCTCTGTGACGGCCAATTCCAAATCGAGAAAGCTAATGCTTTCCATTGACCACTCCATTGTGAAGGGCATATTGACATCGTTGTAATTTATATATTCCAAAAAGCACTGCAAGAGTGGAACATCTCCTGATAAGAAGGCCAGGATATCATCCACATACCTGGACCACATCCTCAAAGCCGAGCGAAAGGGATTGTTGGAAGAATGGATGTAGAATTCTTCCCAGGCTCCTAAAAACAGATTGGCATAAGTACAGGCTACCAGGGTCCCCATCGCCGTACCCGAGATCTGCTGGTACCATGTGTCACCGAACATAAAGGCAAAACTAAATTTTCACTGGGAAAATACAAACTGCAGACATTCTTACACGGTAATGGCAGGGTTCTCAAACTTTGCCCAAATGGTCACTGGGTGACTGAGATTAATATTCAGGGAAGTGGGTGGAGCCTATAATAGCCAATCAAAATTCACCTGTTGATTTTCAAGGGGAATATTTAAATTGCTGCCATTTTTACACTGCTAATAGCAGATGCCTCAAACCTGCTACAGTTGGTCATTGGGTGACTGGGGTTCAAATGCTGGAGAGGGGCGGAGCCACAAACAGCCTATCTGATTTGTTTAATTTCTATGGGAATATACAAATTATTGATGCCAAGGACCCCAAAGCTCACAAACTTGGTCATTGAGTGTTCGTGTATTAGGGTTAGAAAGTGGGCGGAGCCAACACCAGTCAAATACATACACAGGCAATGCCGGGTCATCAGTGGGTGGAGACAAATACAAATTTCCCTGGGAAAATATAAACTGCAGCCATTCTTACACGGTTAATGGCAGGGTTCTCAAACTTTGCCCAGATGGTCACTGGGTGACTGAGATTAATATTCAGGGAAGTGGGTGGAGATTATAATAGCCAATCAAAATTCACCTGTTTATTTTCAAGGGGAATATTTAAATTGCTGCCATTTTTACACTGTTAATAGCAGATGCTTCAAACCTGCTACAGTTGATCATTGGGTGACTGGGGTTTAAATGCTGGAGAGGGGGTGAAGCCACAAACAGCCAATCTGATTTGTTTCATTCCATGGGAATATACAAATTATTGATGCCAAGGACCCCAAAGCTCACAAACTTGGTCATTGAGTGTTTGTGCGTTAGGGTTAGAAAGTGGTCACTGGGTGACTGGGATTAATATTCAGAAAAGTGGGTGGAGCCTACAAAAGTGAATCAAACTTCACCTATTGCTTTTCAAGGGGAATATTTAATTGCTACCATTCTTGAACTGTTAATGGCACAGGCCTCAAACCTGGTACAGTTGGTCATAGGGTGACTGGGGTTCAAATTCAGAAAAGAGGGTGGAGCCACACACAGCCTATCAGATTTTTTTAATTTCAATGCAAATTATTGATACCAAAGACCGCAAAGCTCACAAACTTGGTCATTGAGTAATTGTGTGTTAGGGCTAGAAAAAATGGGCGGAGCCAACAACAGCCAAATACATACCTGGGCAACGCCGGGCAATCAGCTAGTTTATGTATATAAATGAATACATACAGATGAGAATAAATGGTAAATTCTGAAATAAATAAATCCTCACTGCAAAAAAAAAAAAAAAATCAATAAATACTACACAGAAGGTAACATAAAAAATAATAAATAATTAGAGCTAATTAATTAGATAAAAAATTACATGCATGAAAAACCTAATCTAGGTTAATACAAAGGACCGCAAAGGGGAACTGAAGTAAGAGGTATACGGAGGCTGCCATATTTATTTCCTATTAATCAATACCAGTTGCCTGGCATCCCTGCTGGTCTATTTCTCTGCAGTAGTATCTGAATCACACACCTGAAACAAGCATGCAGCTAGTCTTGTCAGATCTGACTTTAAAGTCTGAAACACCTGATCTGCTGCATGCTTGTTCAGGGGCTATGGCTAATAGTATTAGAGGCAGAGGATCAGCAGGATAGCCAGGGAACTGGTATTGCTTAAAAGGAAATAAACATGGCAGCAGAGGCGTATCTAGGGAGAACAGCGCCTATGGCAAGCACTGAAATTGCGCCCCGCCCCCCCCCCCCCCCCCCCCCCCCGAACAACAACAAATACTTACCGCGCCTTCCGTTCTGCTCGTCACCTGACAATCTCCTGACCTGCAGTAATTGATGTTCTTTTGGCCGACCTGGGCAACTTGCATAAGCTAGGACCTGGACAGTAACTGCGTCACGCTGAATGATGATACTACAGGAGCACGCTCATTCCCCTCGCTCCTGCATACGCGTTCCACTGCAGAGAAAAGTACACGCAGGACAGGAGCGAGCGCCCTCCTGTATGGTGACATCATTCAGCGTGGGCACGGGGAGAAGAAAGGACATACTGCGCATACACAGCGCAATATGTCCGGGTCCTTGCAGGTTATTATGCAAGTCGCTCGGGTCAGCCAAAAGAACATCAATTACTGCATGAGAACAGCGAGTGACAGAGAGGAACGGAAAGTGGTATTTACTTATCTAACCTTACACTACCCACAACATATGCCTGCCTATTTAACCTTCAGCAACTGGTATTTAAATAACAGAATTCCTTTAAGTGAACTTTACTTAGTGGACAGTCAACTGGTGGGTGAGTGATGATGATCACTTAATATAGAATATATACAGTGGTGTGAAAAACTATTTGCCCCCTTCCTGATTTCTTATTCTTTTGCATGTTTGTCACACTTAAATGTTTCTGCTCATCAAAAACCGTTAACCATTAGTTAAAGATAACATAATTGAACACAAAATGCAGTTGTAAATGATGGTTTTTATTATTTAGTGAAAAAAAAGCTCAAAACCTACATGGCCCTGTGTGAAAAAGAAATTGCCCCCTGAACCTAATAACTGGTTGGGCCACCCTTAGCAGCAATAACTGCAATCAAGCGTTTGCGATAACTTGCAACGAGTCTTTTACAGCGCTCTGGAGGAATTTTGGCCCACTCATATTTGCAGAATTGTTGTAATTCAGCTTTATTTGAGGGTTTTCTAGCATGAACCGCCTTTTTAAGGTCATGCCACAACATCTCAATAGGATTCAGGTCAGGATTTTGACTAGGCCACTCCAAAGTCTTCATTTTGTTTTTCTTCAGCCATTCAGAGGTGGATTTGCTGGTGTGTTTTGGGTCATTGTCCTGCTGCAGCACCCAAGATCGTTTCAGCTTGAGTTGACGAACAGATGGCCGGACATTCTCCTTCAGGCTTTTTTGGTAGACAGTAGAATTCATGGTTCCATCTATCACAGCAAGCCTTCCAGGTCCTGAAGCAGCAAAACAACCCCAGACCATCACACTACCACCACCATATTTTACTGTTGGTATGATGTTCTTTTGCTGAAATGCTGTGTTACTTCTACGCCAGATGTAACGGAACACGCACCTTCCAAAAAGTTCAACTTTTGTCTCGTGGGTCCACAAGGTATTTTCCCAAAAAATCTTGGCAATCATTGAGATGTTTTTTAGCAAAATTGAGACGAGCCTTAATGTTCTTTTTGCTTAAAAGTGGTTTGCGCCTTGGATATCTGCCATGCAGGCCGTTTTTGCCCAGTCTCTTTCTTATGGTGGAGTCGTGAACACTGACCTTAATTGAGGCAAGTGAGGCCTGCAGTTCTTTAGATGTTGTCCTGGGGTCTTTTGTGGCCTCTCGGATGAGTTTTCTCTGCGCTCTTTGGGTAATATTGGTCAGCCAGCCACTCCTGGGAAAGTTCATCACTGTTCCATGTTTTTGCCATTTGTGGATAATGGCTCTCACTGTGGTTCGCTGGAGTCCCAAAGCTTTAGAAATGGCTTTATAACCTTTACCAGACTGATAGATCTCAATGACAGTACTTTTGTTCTCATTTGTTCCTGAATTTCTTTGGATCTTGGCATGATGTCTAGCTTTTGAGGTGCTTTTGGTCTACTTCTCTGTGTCAGATAGCTCCTATTTAAGTGATTTCTTGATTGAAACAGGTGTGGCAGTAATCAGGCCTGGGGGTGACTACAGAAATTGAACTCAGGTGTGATAAACTACAGTTACGTTATTTTTTAACAAGGGGGGCAATCACTTTTTCACACAGGGCCATGTAGGTTTGGAGTTTTTTTTCTCACTAAATGATAAAAACCATCATTTAAAACTGCATTTTGTGTTCAGTTATGTTATCTTTGACTAATAGGTAACGGTTTTTGATGAGCAGAAACATTTAAGTGTGACAAACATGCAAAAGAATAAGAAATCAGGAAGGGGGCAAATAGTTTTTCACACCACTGTATTACCTTATATAACTTATTTTCACTGTGCAGCCAGATGTGATGATGATTTCTCTCTCTGCTGTGATGGGCTGGCCACCTAGCTGCTTCTCACACAGACAGTCAGTGGTGTGCACTTAATCTATGTGCACTCACTGTCTGCGTCACCTGGCCGCCTGCTGCTGCTACATACACGCGCTGTCTCTCCTCTCCCACCTTATCAGCCCCAGCGGCATGGAGGCAGCCAATCAGGAGGGGGATCGCCGGCCGGGGATGAGATGCAGCAAGTAGCGCTGGCCGCTGTTGCTATGGCGACCACCAGACGCTGGGAATCGGCGAATGGAGGAGGAGGATCGCCAGCCCCCGGGGATTGCGAGGCACTGTCTGGCAGCAAGTGGACTGACTGTGGAGCCGACATTACTACGGCGACCACAGATGCTGGGGGCGGGCAGCGCAGCGGGGAGGACCACCACTCCAGACTGGCGGAAGTGAAGGAAAGCCGTAGTAGCGGCGGCCGGGTGGTGGCTCCGGGCTCACTCACGCTGAGAGACAGTACCACTCGCTCCTTCTGCAGGTGCCGGGGGGATGACTGTACAATACAAAACAGCGCTGGCCAGGGTCGGACTGGGACACCAAGGGCCCACCGAGGAAGTTTCAGCCAGGGGCCCACCCCCCTCTCCTCCTCCTCCCTCCCCCCCCCCCCCCCATTTTGGGCTCACATACACATGTACTCTAGAAATTTTGCATGACTTTATGGTAGGGAATAGATTGTGAGCAATTCTGAGGACAGTCTCCAATAGGGATATGTCTAAATGCGAAACTAAATGGGTGTCACCATGCACTGGAACATCGGCGTGGTCATGATGAGTCATGGGCAGACTTAAAAAAAAAAAATACAAAACACAAAATAAGTAG
The DNA here is from genome assembly GCF_040937935.1 of Hyperolius riggenbachi. NCBI lineage: Eukaryota > Metazoa > Chordata > Amphibia > Anura > Hyperoliidae > Hyperolius > Hyperolius riggenbachi. The sequence goes on from NC_090648.1 coordinate 10,577,293, forward strand.
CGGCGTTATTCACAGAGATTAGGTCCGACCAGATACATTGTATATTCAAGTAGTTACATGCCTCATGATAATTCATCAAGTAGTCAAATTGCAGCAGATACCCCCACAAAATGCAATCAGGTTGACGGCAGATACCCCCACACAATGCAATCAGGTTGGTGGCAGATACCCCCACAAAATGCAATCAGGTTGACGGCAGATACCCCCACACAATGCAATCAGGTTAACGGCAGATACCCCCACAAAATGCAATCAGGTTGATGGCAGATACCCCCACAAAATGCAATCAGTTTGGCTGCAGATACCCCCACAAAATGCAATCAGTTTGGCTGCAGATACCCCCACACAATGCAATCAGGTTGGCTGCAGATACCCCCACACAATGCAATCAGGTTGGTGGCAGAGATACCCCCACACAATGCAAGTCCCCCCCAGCTTGGAAGGGGGGGCAGAGGGCACAGATCAGCGGGGAAGCCTCCCCCCCTCCCTCACCTAGGGCCCCCCCTTCCGCGCACCCCCCTCCTCGAGAAGTGCAGCCAGCAGCGAGCGGAGTATAGCTTACCAGCTTCAGATGATGCTATCTCCGCTCCGCTCCGCATGCCGCTGCTGCCCTGCTGGTCTCTGTCTCCTGTAGTGACGCTGTCCAATCACGCTCTAGCAGGAAGTACTGCGAGAACGTGATTGGACAGCGTCACACACTACAGTCAGAGACCAGCAGGGCAGCGGCATGCGGACTCGGAGCGGAGATAGCATCATCTCTGTAGCTATTCTCCGCTCGCTGCTGGCTGCACTTCTGGAGGAGGGGGGTGCGCGGAAGGGGGGGGCCCTAGGTGAGGGAGGGGGGGACGCTTCCCCCCCTCCCCGCCGCTCTGTGCCCAATTCCCCCCCTTCCAAGCTGTGCCCCCCTCCAGTGGCGTAGCTAGGGTGTTTGACACCCGGTGCGGATAATTTACCAACACCCCCCCCCCCCCAAAAAAAGCAAAGCGCGCAGCGACAAAAAAAATGGGTGTGGACATGACATCACATGGGTGGGGGGTAATTGTAATGTAACTGTAACAGTAAGGCAGTGGGCTAATATAGGTAGCCAGAATAGTTTCCCTCAGCATAGGTTAGATATGACAAATATGACAACATGACAAATTCAGCAATCTTGAGGCCCCCAACAAGACAAATTCAGCAATCATGAGGCCCCCAACAAGACATTCAGTAACCATGAGGCCCCCAACAAGACAAATTCAGTAACCATGAGGCCCCCAACAAGACAAATTCAGCAGTCATGAGGCACATAAATAAACAGCATTTCACATAAATAGGCAGAATGCCCACTTAATATGGTAGACACCTCTCACCTGGCTTCTGAATTCTCCTCTACTGGCTGCTGTGCCAGGCAATACTGTTTTTGGCTGGATTGGGGATGATGTGTGGGCTGAAAGGCCTGGCGGTGATGCTGTGGCCGGCCTGGCGGTGATGCTGGGCTGTACTTGGCTGGTTGAAGTAAATGTTGGCCTGACTGTTGGTGGTGATGCTGTGGCCTTTTTGACAGTGATTCTGGGCTGGTTGGCTGGTGGTGATGCTGGGCTGGCCTGGATAGTTTAGGTAGTGACAGGTGCACCCTAGTTTAGGTAGCACCAGGAGCCTCCCAGCTTAGGTAGTGACAGGACCCCCAAGTTTAGGTAGCGACAGGAGCCCCCCAGTTTAGTTAGTGACAGATACCCCCCAGTTTAGGTAGTGACAGGAGCCCCCAGTGTTTGTAGTGACAGGTGCCCCCCAGTTAAGGTAGTAACAGGTGCCCCCCAGGGTATGTAGTGACAGGAGCCCCCAGTTTAGGTAGTGACAGGGCCCCCCAGTTCAGGAAGTGACAGGTGCCCCCAGTTCAGGTAGTGACAGGCGCCCCCCCAGTTCAGTTAGTGACAGGTACCCCCAGTTTAGGTATGACAGGAGCCCCCCAGTGTATGCAGTGACAGGGACCCCCCCCCCAGTGTATATAGTGACAGGAGCCCCTAGTTTAGGTAGTGACAGGGCCCCCCAGTATAGATAGACAGGTCTATAGGTGTCCCCAGTTTAAATAGCCAGATCTATAGGTGTCCTCAGTGGCAGCGGAGAGAGAAGAGAAGCGGTGGGGAAGGGAGGCCGTTTCCCCCTCCCCCTTCCCTCACCTTGGGGCTCCCCCTCTCTCGCTCCCCCCTTTAGAATTAAGTGATGCGGCAGGCAGCGCCGCTGTGCCTGCCACTTCTTTTCTCTCTCCGCTGCCACCCCAGGGCGGGCGGGCCAGCCACGTCCGGGTAGCTAGGGGGGGGCAGCAGCTAGCCAGGGGAGTGCGCATGCCCCATTTTGCCCTATGTAGGGACGCCCATGGCATGGTAGGCAGATAGGTAGCCGGGTGGGAGGGTAGGCAGATAGGTAGCTGGGTGGGCAGTTAGGTAGCCGGGTGGGAGGGTAGGCAGTTAGGTAGCCAGGTGGGCAGATAGGTAGCTGGGTGGGCAGTTAGGTAGCCGGGTGGGCAGTTAGGTAGCCAGGTGGGAGGGTAGGCAGATAGGTAGCTGGGTGGGTAGATAGGTAGCCGGGTGGGCAGATAGGTAGCCGGGTGGGAGGGTAGGCAGATAGGTAGCTGGGTGGGTAGATAGGTAGCCGGGTGGGTAGATAGGTAGCCAGGTGGGCAGATAGGTAGCCGGGTGGGAGGGTAGGCAGATAGGTAGCTGGGTGGGTAGATAGGTAGCCAGGTGGGAGGGTAGGCAGTTAGGTAGCCGGGTGGGCAGATAGGTAGCTGGGTGGGTAGATAGGTATCCAGGTGGGCAGATAGGTAGCCGGGTGGGCAGATAGGTAGCCGGGTGGGAGGGTAGGCAGTTAGGTAGCCGGGTGGGCAATTAGGTAGCCGGGTGGGAGGGTAGGCAGATAGGTAGCTGGGTGGGTAGATAGGTAGCCGGGTGGGAGGGTAGGCAGTTAGGTAGCCGGGTGGGCAGTTAGGTAGCCGGGTGGGAGGGTAGGCAGAAGGGTAGCCGGGTGGGAGGGTAGGCAGTTAGGTAGCCGGGTGGGCAGTTAGGTAGCCGGGTGGGAGGGTAGGCAGATAGGTAGCTGGGTGGGTAGATAGGTAGCCGGGTGGGCAGATAGGTAGCCGGGTGGGAGGGTAGGCAGATAGGTAGCTGGGTGGGTAGATAGGTAGCCGGGTGGGTAGATAGGTAGCCGGGTGGGAGGGTAGGCAGATAGGTAGCTGGGTGGGTAGATAGGTAGCCGGGTGGGCAGTTAGGTAGCCAGGTGGGAGGGTGGGCAGTTAGGTAGCCGAGTGGGTAGCCAGTGGGGGCCCCGACTCCTATGCTCCCCCTCACCTGGGTGTCCCCCCTCCTTACAAGCCGCGGGGAGGGCAGCCCGACTGTTTTTTTTTTTGTTTTTTTTCCCTTAAAAAAAACTATTTTCCCCGGGGGCCCCCTCCTATCCTCCCCCTCCCTCACCTCGGACTCTCGGAGGGCCCCCTCCTGTTACGAGCGGCGCCGGCGGGTACAGCAAACTTCCGGGGAGGTAAAGCAGAAGATAGAGGTCCAGCTGCCTCCCAGTCGCTGTCTCCTCTATGCCGCTCGCACTAAACCAGGAAGCAGTGCGAGCGGCATAGAGGAGACAGCGTAGCCCGGGAGGCAGCTGGACCTCTATCTTCTGCTATACCTCGCAGGAACTTTGCTGTAACCGCCGCCGCCGCTCGTAACAGGAAGGGGGCCCTCCGAGGTGAGGGAGGGGGAGGATAGGAGGGGGCCCCCCCGGGGAAAATAGTTTTTTTTAAGGGACATAAAAAAAAAAAAAAAAAACAGTCGGGCTGCCCTCCCCGGCTCTCCCATGCAGCGCACGCCTTCTAGGGGCCCCCAGGAGGAGGGGCAGTCGGGGCCCACCGATGGGACCGTCGGTGGTTCGGCGGCTCTGTCCGAGCCTGGCGCTGGCGGTGAGTCAGCTCAGCAATTTGGGAAGGCGTGCAGTGCATCCATGCATGCCAGGACTAGCGCAGGACACAGGGGAGATGTATTGATTACTGGGGATGTGCCCCCCCCCCAAGGTGAGGGGGGCGCCCATGGCAGGTGCCCTATGTGCACCCCTGTAGATACGCCCCTGAGTTTAGAGTTAATCAAACACATTTTTAGTATAGAAATATATATATTTACATAGAAAGAGGGACAAAGTCCTGAAAGAGGGACAAATGAGGGTGAAAGAGGGACAGAGGGACAGGGCTCCCAAAGAGGGACTGTCCCTCCGAAAAAAGGGACAGTTGGGAGCTATGCACACTGTACACACAAACTGTACACACA